>NW_019154094.1:25577036-25622084 GCF_002288905.1 Enhydra lutris kenyoni | reverse complement strand
ACCATCTAGCTAGAGACAGCATCAGATACCACAGGTTAAGGGCTCAGTCCCAGAATTTAGACCCCAGTTGCAAGCCCTCATGATCACCTGTGCTTCGACCAATTGGCTATAGATTGGGCTAGATTCATCTGCTAGACTGGCTCAGATACCTTTCAGATACATTTTACTTACTTGTCTACCAGTTTATTGTAGAAGGATACAGCTCAGAACAGCCAGATGGAAGAGATGCCTAGAGCAAAGTAGGGGGGAGGGGTGCAGAGCTTCCATCCCTCTCCAGGCACCCCACTGTCTCTGTATCTCCATGTCATCTCCAACTCAGAAGCCCTCTGAGCCCTCTCCTTTTCAGTTTTTATGAAGGCTTCGTTACATAGGCATGATTGATTAAATCATTGGCCATTATATAGTCAGGACTGATTAAATCATTGGACACTGGCAATTGATTCAAACTCCAGCCACTTTATTCCCCTAAAGTGTGGGGTGGGACCAAAAGCTCCAACCCTCTAGTCACATGATTGGTTCTCCTAGCGACCAGTCCCCAATCTTAGGGAGTGCAAAAAGTACCTCGTTAGCATAACAAAAGACACCTTTCAGGCTTGTATCACTTGGAAATTCCAAGGGTTTTAGGACCTCTCTGTGGGTAAATGGGAAAGAAGACCGAATGTGTACTTATCTTATTATAAATGGCAATATCACAGGTCACATAGTATACTCTTATTCAATGTTAACTGGTGAGGTCAAACATTCATGCTAAGCAGATCCTTCAGGATAATAATCTACCATACATCTGTATGGCATTTTATAGTCTACGGTGTAATATCTTCCCTAACTTATGTTAAAGATCAAAATTCAGCTGAGTGACTTTCAAGATCTAGCTGGCTCTATTCAGCACTTCACAAATTGGGCAGCATCCCATCTAGCAAACAGAGAGGAACTCCAGGAGCTATACAAAACGGAACACTTTTCTTGGCAAAAGGGGGCAGGGACAAGGAAAGGAGAGATCACCTCATCTTCCTGTGGGGGATAGGGAGGGTCTCTGTGGCAGATAACCTCATTGGTGCAGACCAGAAAATTATAGACTGGCTGGTTAAGACTACATTCCTAGAGAAGGTTGAAACTGTAATTAAGGTAAGCAATTAAGCCTTGGTTTGGTAACACGGGCTTAGCATAAGTGACTCCATTTTGGGCCTGTTGTTTCTTTTTAACATTTAACAGAGTTTTGCAGTAGGGAGTTCTTCCATTCTAATGGAACTTTTGATTCCTAGTACATTTTGATATCTGATTGCATATGGTGGATGTTCTCTAAGGTGTATCTATTGCCGTGTAACAAATTACCCCCAAGATATAACCTAGGGTAGAGTTTTATTCATTATCTGTTGGATAACAAATCACTCCAAAATTTAACAGCTGAAGACAACACGCTTCATTATGACTCACGGAGTTTCTGATGGTCAGGATTTAGACAGTGTAGCTGAGTAGTCCTGACTCAGGAGCAGCTACTGATGAGGGCTGTAGCCATCTCTAGGCTCAACCCGGCCTGGGGATTCTGCTTCTAGGCTCACTTATGTTATCACTTTTCAGTTTGTCTCTGGCTCTTTGCTAGAGGGGTCATCTTTTTGCCACATGGGCCTCTCCTTTAGTGCTACTCACAGCATAGCTTCCCAGAGAGAGAGAGAGGGCACAAGCGTGCATGCGAGAGACAAGCACGTGCCCTGGGATGGAGGCTTCCATCCTCGTATACACATCCCAGAAGTCCCGTACCATCTTTCCTGCCATGTTCTACTCATTAGAAGGGAATCACTAAGCACACCTTTAAGGGGAGGGAATTAATCTCAACCTCTTGAAGGGAGAAGCATCAAAGAATTTGTGGACATTATTTTGAAACCACCACAATAATTCAGCATTGTGTATATTTTAAAGGGGTTTGTTTGATATTTGTTTTACATCAGCTGTGGTCTCAAAGGTGAAGAGTTACAATCTTTAGGTCAACTCTAAATACCTCTTGGCACGTGACAAGATCAAAGATTGTCTTCTATATGGAGGGAAACTGTCATGTGGTCTTCAAAGACATTTTCTTTTTTTTAAATTATTTATTTATTTTTCTTTAAGATTTTATTTATTTGACAGAGAGAGACACACAGAGAGAGGGAACACAAGCAGGGGGAGTGGGAGAGGGAGAAACAGGCTTCCTGGTGAGCAGGGAGCCCAGTATGGGCCTCGATCCCAAGACCCTGGGATCATGACCTGAGCTGAAGAGAGACGCTTAGTGACTGAGCCACCCAGGTGCCCTCCAAAGACATTTTCTGAGAAAAAGACTTTACTTTCCTCTGGGAAGCTTAGCTATGTGCTGTCTTCCCAAGGTACTCAGTAATTTTTGGAATGTCATCTCTCTCAGCATCTAAGAGGTCGATCCCAAGATCCCAGGAAGTCTTCTTGCATCTTCCCACTTTACTGTTAGATTATTTAGTCAAGTCTATGAGTAAATTTCTTCTTTGTCTAGAAAATGCCCAGTTTATCTTGTACACGAGGCTGACATTTGAAATCATTTTTTTAGAAGGATTTTTTTTTTTTTTAGGATTTTATTTATTTATTTGACACAGAGAGAGAGAGATGACAAGTAGGCAGGGAGGCAGAGATGTGGGGGGGAAGCAGGCTCCCCGCTGAGCAGAGAGCCCGATGAGGGGCTGGATCCCAGGACCCTGAGATCATGACCTGAGCCTAAGGCAGAGGCCCAACCCGCTGAGCCACCCAGGCGCCCCAAAATCATTTCTGTTCCTTGTCTCAGCTAAGGCACTAAAGCTAAAATTTGATGTCAAGTTATAGAAATGTTAGTATGTTGGAGAAGTTCCACATGTCTTCATAAGAGCATATTCTAGTAAGAAAATCCCCGTAATGAGCAGATCTTCAGTTATAGTGTTGCAGTTGCAAGTTCAGGAGGAGCCCCTTGAAACTCTTCTATTCATCATTCCAGGTTTGCTGAGCTACAAAGCTATACTCAGCTCAACTTCAGACCTCTAGAAGATGCTAAATGTGACGTTGTTATTGAAAAACCAACCTATTTCATGAAACTGGACGCAGGTGGGAAGTTAAATTTGTCCCTTACTTAGTTATTGGTGAATGAGGCTTTGTTCCTTTTTTGATATGTGCACATAGTGATTTCCTGTGACTTTCTGGGAGGCTGCGGGACATGAAATAGTGGGTTTGGATTTTGCTTTCTTCTCTGAAGAAGTGAGCTCTTTTGAACTTCCCATGATTTGATACCTTTGGTATTTTAGAGGGAACCTTCACATTTATATCAAATGATTCAGAACCAAAGAGGAGAGAAAAAGCTATATATACATGGGCACCTTCTGTAATGAAATTGACCCCACCCAGTTTCTCTAATCACTTGATTTGCTTTGTGCTGAGTTAGAAAAAAATTAAGAGTAAAAACCACATGTGTACCATGGGTGGAAAAGGAATGCCCACTGAGCTCTCTGGCAACTTCCTGACATGGTTTCCATGACTGAATTGAACTTAAAATTCCTCTGCAAGCTGGCATGGCAGTATATTCTGGGGCGGCGGGGGGGAGCTTAAATTTAGAATTATTTTCCCATTTACACTTAGAGCTTGTGACTCTCAGCTCGCGAGCACGGCTTACCCTTGGGGAGACAGTTGCTCTGGAGAGGAACACCATGGGCCCCGCGGCCTTGTGTGTCTCCTCCCAAGACATGAGGCTTGCTGTGCCGCGTCCACATGTACCAGACACTGGGCTTCCCGGGAAATATGGAGCGCCATCTGTCATGATTAGTTCAGAACTGCTATAATGTATTGATGCTATTTTTTTTTTTTTTTTTTTAGTGTTGAAATTTTTTTTTAATTAAATTTTATTTTTTATAAACATATAATATATTTTTATCCCCAGGGGTACAGGTCTGTGAATCGCCAGGTTTACACACTTCACAGCACTCACCATAGCACATACCCTCCCCAATGTCCATAACCCCACCCCCCTCTCCAAACCCCCCTCCCCCCATCAACCCTCAGTTTGTTTTGTGAGATTAAGAGTCACTTATGGTTTGTCTCCCTCCCAATCCCATCTTGTTTCATTTACTCTTCTCCTACCCCCTTAACCCACCATATTGCATCTCCTCTCCCTCATATCAGGGAGATCATATGATAGTTGTCTTTCTCCGATTGACTTATTTCGCTAAGCATGATACCCTCTAGTTCCATCCACGTCGTCGCAAATGGCAAGATGTGCTCTGCCTCCTGGAGCCGTAGTTCTTATATAACAACGTATGAGGTTCAGAAACCCAGACAAGTGGAGGTTTTTGAAATGAGAGCCAATAAGAATGCTGCATGCGAGGTCCTGGCTCATTTCTTGAATATGCAAATTGAAAGGGGCAGAGCACATGCTGTGACCTGCTGTCTGTGAGCTGTTACTTGGATGCTGGTATGCAGGCAGAAAAGTGTGTCAAGTGGGAACAATGGGCCAGTGTAGACCCTCGCTGTTCCTCTCCTATATTCGAAACTCTACTTCTTTCTTCTGACTTATACCGTCATCCCGGTTCCCTTTCCACATGGACTTGCCCACGAGAGAATGAGCGTTTTATAGAACATGACTTACTTGGGGGCACGATTCTCGAGCATGCATTCTCTCCCTCCTTGATAAGTCCTTGCACCACCAAGCACCCGTCTGGCTGCGTTCCCCAGTCCTTGTTCCAGAACCTTCTGGATGATGACACATGAAGGAGCTCATGTGTGCTGGGTGCTTATCCACCAATAAGGACGTGTTGTCGCAGAACTTTTTCTCATTTATCGGAAAATATGCTCTTTGTCAGATGGTTCTGAATGATGAAAGGAGTCATCTCCAGAGTATTCCTCCAAGATACCAGTCTAAAAAGGATTCTTTTCTCTTTTCTCTTTCTGTTCCCTTGAGATATAATTGACCCGCAGCCCTGTCTAACTTGAGGGTATACAGCAGAATGACCTCACGGACAGGAACTGAAGATCTTTTACTCTTGTTTTCGGGCACACAGCATTATTATTCCCTGTGGGAGGGAAGTCACAATATGCCGTGATTTCTGCTTTTGAGAGTCACCGTTTTTCATCCAGCCAACATTTTCTGTCCTTTTTTTTTTTTTTTTTTTTTTTAAAGATTTTATTTATTTATTTGACAGACAGAGATCACAAGTAGGCAGAGAGGCAGGCGGAGAGAGAGGAAGGGAAGCAGGCTCCCTGCTGAGCAGAGAGCCCGATGCGGGACTCGATCCCAGGACCCTGGGATCATGACCTGAGCCGAAGGCAGCGGCTTAACCCACTGAGCCACCCAGGCGCCCTTTTCTGTCCTTTTAAAGTGCGTGTGTGACATGTCAGTTCTTGGAATTTCAGGCTGTTTAGTTTTGTGTATTGCCAGGTTGGACACTGGCTCCTGTGTACCTCAGTCAAAAGAACGCATGTTTGGTTTCTTTGGAATGATGGATTTACCAGCTTAGAAATAGCTGCACCCACACTCTCCTTCCCCCTGTTGGACCCAGCAGCATCTGGGTCGTCTTTAGTCTTCACTATGGTTTCACTGTATGACGTGTGTGAGGCTGGGTGCCTTGAGGCATAAAATCTTTGGGTGTCTCCTAACAAAGTTGCTGCCTAAGTATAAGGATTTCCTGTTTCTCCTAGAGAAGCAAAAGCTTAGGGATGTTACCAGCTCAGCACATTGATCATGAATGAATGAATGGCTGAGCTGGGTTCAGCTCGGTACTTCTGACTCCAAAGTTTATCCTCTTTCAGTGAGAACATGAGACACTGAGCCCTTTTAAATCATAGTTAGTTACTATTTTCCCAAGAAGCAATGCTATAAATCATGATGAAAAAGGAAAAAAAAATGACAGAAATGAAAAATACCAGAATGTTATTAGTGCCACCATCGTTGATACCTCTGTGATAAATAGATATTGCTTAATTGGTTTTTTTAAAAGATTTTATTTATTTATTTGACAGACAGAGATCACAAGTAGTCAGAGAAGCAGGCAGAGAGAGGAAGGGAAGCAGACTCCCTGCCCAGCAGAGAGCCTGATGCGGGGCTCAATCCCAGGACACTGGGATCGTGATCTGAGCTGAAGGCAGAGGCTTTAACCCACTGAGCCACCCAGGCGCCCCTGCTTAATTGATTTTTAAAAGTGATCATAAAAAATAAACTTAGTCTTCATGGCCTTATAGTTCTACCCCATTTTGAGCTAAATAGACTTCTTTTACTTTTTTTTTTTTTAATTTACTGATCATTTGTTCTTTAGTGTATATGGGAAAATGCATTCCTGATTTCTAAATAGCCAATCCTAAGGTGAATTTTTGAACCCAATCATCTGTTAATTGAGGATTACCCAAGTACAGATCCTTCTGCGTTTGGAGAAAACTCTTATTTTTTTTCTCCCAATTATTATCAGCTAAAAGTCTATCACACCGTAAATAGGTGGGCGAGAATAAAAATTGTTGAATCCTTTGCTCTCTGGGGTTAATCAACATAGATTTCTTTTTTCCAATACTAGGTGTGAACATGTATCACCACTTCTGTGACTTTATCAATCTTTATATCACTCAGCACATCAATAATTCATTCAGCACAGACGTATACATCGTGATGTGGGACACAGTAAGTAAGAACGTCTTCTCTGCTTCAGCTTTGTCTTTGCCTGGCTTGGTGGACGTGTGGCTCTGATGTGGGGAAATGGGGTTTTCTAAGACACACACATTGAAATATACACACGTGTAGACACGTGTGCAGATGGGTGTGAACGTGTCTCTGCACGTACGCATCCGCGAATGTATGGGCAGATAGGTTTGTGTGCATAAACCTTTGTTCTTTGAATTTTTGAATGAAGCGGTGGACGATTTCTGTCCCCCTTTGGGCAGGTGGAGCCCCAGAGATGCGTGCTCGGAGTTGATCTGAGACACACGTGGGAAGACTGTCATTTGCTTAACCTCTCTGACCCCCCACCTGAACCACGTGGGGAGAGTTTGCCTCTGTTTTGCCGTGTGGCCTCCTGTAATTGCCCTCGGCCCTTGCTTGACTGTTGCTTCCCGTTGCTACTTGCTCGGTGATGCATTGTGCCGTGTGTGTCCTCTCACTATGGAGGCGAGTCTTAGTTGTAAACATAAAGCCATGCGTTGAATTACACCTGCTCTTTGCTTTGCTGTTTTTAGCACAGTCTTTGTTCCCTTCTTTTTCTTTGCCTGCCTTTTCCCTGCTTCTTCCCATATCCTGCTCCACCTGCCAGGGTAACTCCCAAAGTGGCCACAGTCCACCCAACTATGAAATGGGATGATTCTAGTATCTAGCTAGTGTCCTTTTGAGGCTGAACCGTAGAGTGTGCAGCTAGTCTCAGTGCCCGGCACAGAGCACGTGTGCTCTGCACGTTGACCGTGACAATGACAAAGATAAAGAGAACGAGGGGTTTATGGTATACATGGCAGGCTGCCTAAACTGGGAAGTTGGGACAGCCACTAAGTGATCATTGAAAGTTCACCTAGACATTCCAGCTCACAAGATGCTCATAGCACCCCCTCTTGGCATGAACGTTCCTGCAGGGGACCACAGCTTGCTGGCAGGACGGTTGCAGACATTTCTTCCAGGGAGAGTCCTTCTAGAAGCCTGAACAGCACAGCTCAGGGGTGAGGGGCCGGGATCCACCTGGGGCAGGTACCGATACCTCACATCCCACGGGGGCCACTATCTCCAGCACCAGTTGCCCTGGTAGAGCCCCAGGATCCCCACAAGAGACGACCAGTTCCAAGAGTCCATATGGAACGTACCTGTCAAGGCTCTTTTTAAATCACACTCAGGGTTACCAAAAACACACTTGACACGTGCTGTCTTCCTTTCCTGAGAGCAGAGCCAGCCAGGTCACTGAAGGTCACGTTCTCCTGCAGAAGGGGAAATGGTTTCATGAATGCCCTTTTTTCGCTGATACGAGGCTCCTAGTAAAGCTGCGTAGAAAGGTTTTCTTTATCACTGCTCCATAGACCTGAAGTCCAATGAGAACTGGTTTATAATTCTTGACATGTAGACTCTCTCTTTTGACTTTATTCTTTGCAAGGATTTCCATTACCCTCTTGTGTGCCTGCTTAGTGACTGGCACAGTTTCTGTTCTTGAACATGTTTCTGTGAGCAAAGGTCACAACGGTCACTTTCTCCTCTTCTGTCTGTGCAAGTGCTTCTAGGCCACAGTCACTAGCTGTCAGAAGCCCTGCATGATTAACTCAGGGTTGTTGTGCTTTAAAAAAAAAAATTACACCCCATGGTATCTCATTTAATGCTTACAACCCTCTGTGAAGCAGGATTTTTATTAGCTTGTTTTACAGATGAGGAAACTGAGATTCTGAGCCTCAGGCTGTTGTTGTAAGAGAGCACAGCCATGAGGGGTGAAGTCAGGGCTCCAGGTCAGGCAGTGAGACGCCAGCCCTGTGCCCTGAAACCATAGTGCTCTGTCTCCTCCCTGCCCCGTTCCCTTCAGATCCTATCAAGCTGATGGAAAGTTTTCTAGACACTTTCCCAGAAGCTTCCTTCTATCTTGTGGCATGTTTTTCCATGCCTTCCTCAAGCGGACTAAGTTAAACTGAGTTAAAGTAAGTTAAACTAAGTTAAACTCCCCTTCTCTGCACCTGCTGGGAGGGCATAGATAGAAAGCCTGGCCACCACGAAGTCCCAGGTTACTCTGTTAACCGGACACGTGGTGTGAGGGCATTATGGCCATGATAGGCAGGCACAGGCAGGATGGATTTAGCTGAGTGGGTTGGCCCCCCTGCTGTGACCTACCTCCTCTGGTTTGTTGTGGGTACACTTTCAACCTGCATACTTAGTCAGAGAGGTCTTTTTTTTTTTCCCCCAGAGAGAGAAAGAGAGAGAGAGACAGGCAGACAGACAGACGGCACAAGCAGGGGAATAGCAGGCAGAAGGAGGCACTCCCGCTCAGCAGAGAGCCCCACTTGGGGCTCGATCATGGGACCCTGGGATCATGACTTGAGCCGAAGGCAGATGCTTAACTGACTGAGCCCCCCCAGGCATCCTGGTCAGAGAGGTCTTCACTAGTTGCTCAGTCAGGTTCTTGGGACAAGTGATTCTGCCAGGTTGCTCCAGACTCAAGGCCCACCAGACACTGTAGGTTGGACGACGACAGCATTAGAGTGTTGTGTGGCCGCTCACTTTTCTCTTCTGCTGATAAGGCCTTGGAGGAAGCCACAGGACAGCCTTCAGGAAGGTAGGGACACAAACCTCCTACAGTGAGTGGCGGAGCCTCCCAGGCGGGGCAGAGCAGCTGAGAGAAGAGGGACCACTGGCTGTGGCCCGCTGTTCGCGTCTTAGTGAATTTTTACAAACTGTCTCTGGAGGAAGCCTTCCCTGTCATCCTCTCCATTCCTCAGGCACATGGCTTCCTTGGTGAGATGGGCAAGGCCACAGCCTGCAGAGATGCACGGAGGGACCCTCCACAGATGTGTTTCTGGCCACAGCAGGGCCGATCTTAAGAAGCAGAATGAATAAAAGGGGACTTCCTGCAGAATTTCCACATTTTCTTGTGCTGAGTAGTTGTATAGCTTATGATTACTTTTAATTATGCAAGTAATACCTGTTTATAATGAGTTCAAACAAAACAGAAGTATGTAAAGTTAAGAAAAGTCTCCTATCGGGGCACCTGGCTGGCTCAGTCGGTGAAGCATCTGCCTTCAGCTCAGGTCATGATCACAGGGTCCTGGGATCAAGTCCTGCGTCAGGCGCCCTGCTTGGTGGGAAGCTTGCTTCTCCCTCTCCCTCTGCCTCTTGCCCCCCATGTTTTCTCTCACTCAAATAAATAAATAAAATCTTTTTTTTTTTTAAGATTTTATTTATTTATTTGACAGAGAGAGAGAGAGAAAGATCACAAGTAGGCAGAGAGACAGGCAGAGAGAGGGAGGGGGGAAGCAGGCTCCCTGCTGAGCAGAGAGCCCGATGCGGGGCTCGATCCCAGGACCCTGAGATCATGACCTGAACCAAAGGCAGAGACTTAACCCACTGATTCACCTAGGTGCCCCCACTGTTTTGTTTTGTTTTGTTTTGTTTTTTTTAAGAAAATTCCCCTGTCCCTGGAGGGGAGGGAGTTGGAAGTTGGGGAAAATGGATGAAGGGGATCAAGAGGTACAAACTTCCAATTATAAAATAAATAAGTCATGGGGTTGTGCAAAAAAGAAAAAGAAAAAGAAAAAGGTCTCCTTTCCTTCCTCATCTCCAACTCCATTTCCCTCAAAGGTGACTAACTACAGTTCACATGTATGAATTCTCAGCAAGATTTGACTTAGCAAATATAAGTATATCCTTATCCAAAATTTATATAAGGATTTGTATAAGGCTATAATAAAATTTGTGTAAAGGTGTGTTTCTATTATACCCTTACAGAAAATATTTGCTAATTTCATATTATATTTGTATTTCTAATTTCATATTATAACAGGGACATCTTTCCAAGTGGGCACATTTAGGGTTATTATTTTTTTTTAGTGGTTACATGGTATTTAATTCGGTGGATATTATGGATGTTTGGATATTTGATGTGCGCCTCAGTGGGTGTATGTGCTCCTGGTCCCACAACTATCACATTTTGTTTGTTTCCATTTTTGTGCTATTTTGGAAAATGCAGTGAACATCCTTTCCATAGACATGTGTCTTTATATCCCCATTCCAACATTTCTGTAGGACACATTCTTAGAAGTAGAATTTCTAAGTCATAGGTTAGGAGCATGTTTAAGTTGGAGACATACACAGGAGGAAGTTTTATGCCATCTTTAAGAACATCCAAATACAGGGCGCCTGGGTGGCTCAGTTGTTAAGTGTCTGCCTTGGGCTCAGGTCATGATCCTGGGGTCCTGGGATCGAGCCCTGCATCAGGCTCCCTGCTCAGCAGGAAGCCTACTTCTCCCTCTCCCACTCCCCCTGCTTGTGTTCCTTCTCTGGCTGTGTCTCTCTCTCTGTGTCAAATGAATAAATAAAATCTTAAAAAAAAAAAAAAGTATATCCAAATATTTGTCAACATGAGGCTGGAAGGAAGTTCTTTCCTCCCCTATTGCTGTTAATTTGAAGTTGAGGGATATGAATAAGAAGCTTCTAGAGGTGGTTTTTCCTGAAAAATACATGATTTCCCTGAAAAGGGATCAGTCAGGATTGCTGTATTTTATTAGTAAATTTTCCTTTCAAAGGTACCTTATTTTATCTGAAGTATTTTATCGCAAGAAACTATCTAGAATCACTTCTTTTAATTGCCCTTTATGTATTATTGAGCCAGAATAGGGACATTTCATTTTTGATGGTGTTGAGAAGGGCCTTTATTAGAATGGCGCTGAAGAAACATCGAAGGGGAAAAAATTTCTTTATCACTACATCGAACAGTTCTCAATAAGTTTGAAATAACTCTAATATGTGCAACATAAAAATTTCAAAACCTGAAAAAAAGAAGGCAGTAATGATGAAAAGACATGAACATAATGTATAGCCACTGCAGACCTTGAGTGTTGTCCTATAATGCATAGTTCTTACTACTTTTGGCTGAATTTTTCAATCTAAGTTGTATCATTTTTAAATAAATTGATCTCCTTCCTTTTGCTGATGGAGCACATAATTAATTTCTACTTTTCAAAAATGAAATGCATTCAGTAAATGTACTAGAAAGAACTGTAGAAAGAAATGTACTAGAAAAAACTATGTCCTGCTATGAGGCAAACCACTGCACGGAGATTAAGAGCTTTGAGTCTGGAAGCAAGCAGACTGGATTTAATCTCAGCCCTGCAAACACACAAGCACCACTACCGTTTATGCAAATTACTTAAATTTGTATTTCAGTTTCCTCATCTGTAAAATGGGTATGGTGATATAACCTAGCTCATTTAGTTTGTGGGGTGTTCATTTTAAGTGCTAGCGATATAGGAAATATGCAAGATGCTATAATAATAATTATTATTATTATCATTACTATTAATGTTAATGGGGTGTTTCCACGTGTTACTCGTTAGTCAATGGGGAAATCATTTCATAGGATAATGTTCATCATATTTTAGTGTTAGGACTTTCAAGGCATTTTCTTACTGGGAAATTTCTTTTCAAAAGTGTATTCCATTTACCCTGATAATTTTGCTCACTGAGAATATCCCAAGTGTGTACAAATGGTGGTGTCTATAAATGTTCTATGTGTGTGATTTAGTTAGAAGATTCACAGGAGAAAAAAGACCCCACAGGTTTTGTTCAGAGAGATGAGTATATAAAAGGATAGGGTAGAAAAACAAAATGTTTTTAACAGACTCACATTATAATTGTGGGTGATTATTTCTGATGACAATTACATCATAGTGAGTCCTAGTCCTAAGATGAAAATCCATTTTTCTTCCATGAATTTAATGAGCTTGTTTAGAATCAAGCTGATTGAAGTATTTTGTTGCCCTTTGAAAAGCCACATTGTAGACTTTGGTTGCCCTAACCTCTTTTGTTTCCACTTGCAGAGCTCCTATGGATATGGTGACCTGTTCTCTGACACCTGGAAAGCCTTTACGGATTATGATGTTATACATTTGAAAACTTATGATTCCAAAAAGGTACTGGAAATTTTCCTGAAATGTCTGTAAATAACAGTCATTGCAGATGACTCACTCATCAAATAAATATTTAATATGAGCTTCTGTTAGCTATTACCATTGATTTCTGACTTCGTAGTTTCTTTTTTTATAACTTTGAATCAGTCTTAATTATTAACCATGTAGCATTAAGAAAAAACTTTTTTCCTTTAGATTTTCCAAAATTATGAGTTTTACTTGAGTGGAGTAGCTTGCTATTCAAAATTTTTCAGTGCAAAAAAGAGATGAATTAAAATTTATTTTCTGTAATGATAAGTACTGTTTTGATGTGCTACAAATCGTGTTCCCTTACCTGTACAATCCCTTCATTCTTAGGTATGTTTTAAAGAAGCTGTTTTTTCCTTACTCCCCCGGATGCGATACGGGCTGTTCTATAATACCCCTTTGGTAAGCATCTCTGTTGTTCAAATTTGTATTTATACATTTATTCTCAATAGGTTTTTAAGATTTATTTATTTTAGAGAGAGAGAGAAAGCGCACACATGTGTGCCGTGGGAAGGGCAAAGAGAGAGGGAAAAAGAATCCTTAAGCAGACACCCCATTAAACGTGGGGCTGGACTCAGGGCTTTCCCCAGGACTGTGAGAGCATGACCTGACCTGAATGCAAGAGTTCGCCTCTTAACCAGCTGAGCTCTCCAGACATTCCTGTTCTTTTTTTCTTTTTTTAAAAAAGATTTTATTTATTTATTTGACAGAGATCACAAGTAGACAGAGAGGCAGGCAGAGAGAGAGGAAGGGAAGCAGGCTCCCCGCTGAGCAGAGAGCCCGATGCGGGGCTTGATCCCAGGACCCTGGGATCATGACCTGAGCTGAAGGCAGAGGCTTAACCCACTGAGCCACCCAGATGCTGCCCAGACATCCCTATTCTTGATAGGTTTTAAGATATCATTTATATATAACTTGTGAACATCTTCAGCGCTAATGCACAGTTATTCACTGTGATATGACCTATTGTCTCGTGTTAGATTTCTGGCTGTCAGAACACAGGCTTATTCCGGGCATTTTCCCAGCATGTGCTTCACAGACTGAACGTCACACAGGAGGGACCCAAGGTAAGGAGTACCTTATAGGTTCTGACATGAGCCTGACTTTTCACCCGAAAAAAAAAAAAATCAGTGCCACCTTTTCAGAAAAAGAATCAGAAGACAGTGTTTTCTGGGTTAACAATTTGTCACCTGAAGTGATCCAAAGTCAGATGTCACAAACCTGTGATAGATAAGCTAAGGGACAGTGGAAGTATGTGCTTTTCCCTGTCTTTTCCCACTTTATCGTGTTCTCCCCCAGATCCCTACCTAACCCACAAACGCCTGCCAAAAATTCCACCTAGCCTATTTACCCTAAAGATAAAAACGTGGTGCTCCGAAGGGGCACGTGCACCCGAATGTTTATAGCAGCAATGTCCACAATAACCAAACTATGGAAAGAACCTAGATGTCCATCAACAGATGAATGGATAAAGAAGATGTGGTATATATATACAATGGAATACTATGCAGCCATCAAAAGAAATGAAATCTTGCCATTTGCGACGATGTGGGTGGAACTAGAGGGTATTATGCTTAGCGAAATAAGTCAGAGAAAAACAACTATCATATGATCTCCCTGATATGAGGAAGTGGAGATGCAACATGGGGGGTTTGGGGGGTAGGAAAAGAATAAATGAAACAAGATGGGATTGGGAGGGAGACAAACCATAAGAGACCCTTAATCTCACAAAATAAACTGAGAGTGGCGGGGGGCGGGGTTAGGGAGAGGGTGGTTGGGTTATGGACATTGGGGAGGGTATGTGCTATGGTGAGTGCTGTGAAGTGTGTAAACCTGGCGATTCACAGACCTGTACCCCTGGGGCTAATAATACATTATATGTTTATAAAAAAATTTAAAAATTTAAATTAAAAAAAAATTCCACCCAGCCAGCCAAACAGAAGTGTAATATACGGGTTTTGTCTTCTGTGGCTAAAGTGAATGCATTTTTGTTTCCTGAGAGAGCTCTGAAGGAAACATAATTGTCCCCTAAATGTGTCCTCATTGAGTTTCATCTCTTTGTGAAAATCGCGTTTTATGTTCTAGCATTCACTCATATGTGCAGGCATATACAGTATGATTTTGCCTTTTCCTTTTGATGACAGGACGGAAAAATTCGAGTCACCATCCTTACACGGAGCACAGAGTACCGGAAAATACTAAACCAAAACGAGGTTAGTTTTTGGTATGCATTTTTAATATCGTCATATTGAATTTAACTTCCTGTGACTGGTGTGCTTAATTTTTTTCACATTGCATTAAATGCTTTGATTTGCAATTATTAGCTTTTAGAAAGCTTTGATGGCTCTGCCCAGTTCACTTATTGGGCTTCTCTCCTGGGAGTCGGCAAACCACTGGTTGCCCAAACTAGCTTTGCCTCACCGGAAACGTGCATCTGCCCCAACTCAGGGGGGGAAAACGGAGGCAGAAATTCAGATTCCTGCCTTTACTGCCACAGATTGCCAAACCGACTAGCAGCAGAAATGCAGGGGTATCTCTTGAGCGGTGGTTGATGGAGCGTGGTGGCATCCAGAGGCTAAGCTGGAAGAGTCTCCGTTTTTCTCGGGACAGTGTGTCTTAGAAACTATTCACCTCTTAGGTTCTCAAATTCATTTTGATAGCGTTGACTTGTACATGATCCTTAAATAAGATCTCCCTGCAAGGACCTGCCTACAGCAGCGTGGCTGGGAGATGTTCTCACAATAGTGTGGGTGATTGCACAGATCCGTGTTGAGCGCCTGCAGTGTCCCGGGCCATATTCTAGGCCCTGGAGCTACAGCAGAGGACCAGACAGGTAACGTCCCTGTCCTCACAGAGCTTACGCTCTCAAGGTGGGACAGACAAGAAATAAGTAAACAAGTGCCTAAGTAAGGCGATTTCAGGTAGTGGGCGGTGCTACAGAGGAAGTGAAACAAGGGGATCAGTTGGGGCAGGAGATGCAGGTGGAAGAGGGAAGCAGTCAGGTGAGGTGTTTAAAGACGTGCTGGTGGGAACAGAGCTCAGCCGTAAGCAGCCAGCTAAGGAGCGAGCCTCCCTGGCAGAAGCAAATGGCCTGTGGTATCCGGAGCTTTTGGTGCTCTAGGAATGGAGAGGTCTCCAGCATGACTGGCACAGTGGGAGAGGTGAGGGGGACCCCACAAAAGGTCAGAGAAGGTCAGGAAGGGTGTGAGGAGGTCCCATATCTCATCAGCCTCAGAGGCCCCGGTGAGAAGATGGGCGGGTTTTATTCTGGTGGGAGGGAAGCCTCTGGGGAGTTTTCAGCAGGGTGTGGCAGGCAGAATCCACCAAAAGAAGTCCCCGTCCTAATCCCTGGAACCCAGGACTAGGTTAGGTTATGTGGCAAAGGGACACTAAGCTTGCAGGTGAAATTAAGGTTGCTCATCAGCTGGCCTGAAAATGGGAAGATTAACCTGGATGATCCAGGAGGGCCCGATAGAATCACCAAAGGGCCTTAAGCCATCTCCACCAGAGAACTCTGGCCTCTGCCTGGAAAGCTCTTTGCTTGGCTGAATTCTTCTCACTGACCGTATTTCCAATGAGCACCTCCCGGAACGTGGAAGAGGAAAGCAGAATCCAGGAAGGAAACATGAGGATAGAAACAGGGCCAGAGAGAGGCTGTGTTCCTGGCTTTGAAGATGGGGGAAGGGCCCCGAGGCAAGGAATGCAATGGCTTCTAAAAGCTGGGAAAGGATTCTCCCCTAAAGCCCCCGGAAGGAGCACAGCCCTGTGGACAGCTGTCTGTCTTGCTGTTGGGACTGCTGACCTGCAGAGCAGTGAAAGGGTCCATTGTGTTCTTCTGAGCTTGGACTCTGGTAATTTGTTCCAGTAGCTTGTTGAAAATGGATACACAGGAGGAGACGTGAACTGGCTTATCTATTTATTTGTAACTCACTCTGGCTGCAAGCGTAGGAGCAGGGGGATTCATGCAGAGTTGCCTCTGTGGCGTCAGTGAGAGTTTGGGTGGAGGTGGAAGTAAATGGGTTCAAGGTCGGTCTCAGAGATGGGGTTTAGGACACTTCGGTCAGAATGTGCAGGTGCCTGTGGGGTCAGGCTGGGGAAGGTGCTGAGAATCAGAGCTGAACTCCTGGGCTTTTAGCAGTTGGAATTGAGAGGGAAGAAGTTCAGTAGGAGGGGACTGGAGGCAGGTTTGGATGGGTAAAATGTTTTATGCAGATTAATTTGGATGCATAACAGGCAGATCAAAATTATGTAATTAGTGTCTTGAGATCCATATGGATTATGGAGGATATGAACATATGGTGTAATGAGACATTGATTGGAAGCTGTGGGTGGAAGAAATGAGCAGTGTGTGTGTGTGTGTGTGTGTGTGTGTGTGTGTGTTAAAGACCTGGAAATAAAAATGTATCAAGTGATGCAGTGCTGGTGTAGATGGACCGGCAGATCACTAGTGTATATTGGCGGACGTAATACAGACCCAGTGCTAATTATGGGCCAAGCATGTTACTGTGTGCTCCCCCTGCATGTTCTCCAAAGCTCCTAGCAAACCCATGAGGTTCCTATTTTATTATTACTCTCTGTTTTATACAAGAACATGCAGGCTTAGAGGTTACAAAACATGCTTCAGGTCACCCAGCGAGGGAGCAGATGAATGGGGGGCGAGCTGAGATCGTTAGGGTCTGAGGCTGCTTCTTAAGCAGAGAGCTCTACTGCCCCAACACGAGTGAATGTGAGAGGACGCTGACCCGCCTCGGCTCCCCGTCCATCGGGACAGCTGGCCAAGGAGCAGCATCAAACCCTGGCAAGTGGTCCAGCACGAAGGGATACCACCAGTGGGGCCCGCAGCATAGCCAGTGACATGTTCACCTCTGGTCCCACGGACTTTGCGAACAATGTTGCCTGCAGGGAGGACTTGGTAGTTCCGATCTGAACTCTGAGCCAAAGAGCACCCACTGGCTGCTTTTCTCCCAGTGACTGGTGTCACTGGAAAAGGTAGCTACCCAGCAGAGAAGAAAGGCCCTTTGAGTCTACCCTGATTCATGAAGAGATCATAAAACCCAGGGCTGCCTGGGGGGCTCATTCAGTGAAGAGGCTGCCTTCGCTCAGGTCGTGATCTCAGAGTCCTGGGATCGAGTCCCACATCAGGCTCCCTGCTCAGTGGGGAGTCTCCCTCTCCCTCTGTCCCTCCTACTGCTTGTGTTTTCTCTCCCTCTCTCAGATGAATGAATAAAATCTTTAAAATAACAAAATCCAGATGCTCTCGTCAAATGCCGGTTCCTGCAATCCTGCCCAACCTCTGGGGTGCATAATCATGTCAGGGGGCTGTGGCCACCTCCACGGTGTGACTAGAAATTGTAAAAACAAGCAGCAAACAAATAAACAAAAACCTGTTTGTTCAAGGACCCTCTGAGACGAGATTCTTTTTTATGTGGCCCCATCTCATTACAAAACCAGGGCTCATGCCCACGGATTAATTCACTCCCGGAAGACGGAATTCCAACCTATCCTCACTCCTTCAGCTCCCTGACATAAGGAGTATATTCAGGGGACTCGGGGGCTGTCTAGAGAGAGAAACTTCCATTCCGTGACTGTGTGTATGTGTGTAACGGGGGAGGGGATTGGATGTAAGTCCCTGCCTGTTGCTTTTTCCACGGCATTGCCTAAGAACACAGGTTCCAGGGTCAGAGGACCTAGATTTAATTTTGGCTCTGCCCTTTGCTAGCTGCAAGATCTTGGGAAAGTTCCTTAACATCTCCACGCCTCCATTGTATCATTTAAAAATAGGCGTATGGTGGCAGGGTAGGGGTCGGGGGGAGCCTGGTGATTCAGTCGGTTAAGTGTCTGACTCTTAGTTTCAGCCCAGATGATCTCATGATCTCAGGGTCGTGAGATCGAGGCCTGTGTAGGGCTCCCCAGTCTCAGTGCAGTCTGCTGAAGATTCCCTTCCCCTCCGTCCCCCCGCTACCCCTCTCCTCATTCACACGTGTGGCTCTCTCCCTGTCTCAAATAGATAAATAAATAAACTATTAAAAAAAAAAAAATGGTAGGTCTACGGGGGTGCCTGAGGCTGGCTGGGTCAGAGGAGCATGTGACTCTTGATCTTGGGATCATGAATTCAAGCCCCGCATTGGGTGTAGAGATTACTTTAAAAAATAGGTGTAAAATAATATTTACTTGGTATGAGACGTGTATGAGGATTCAGTGACCAACACCTAAAGCACTGAGCATTGCCAACACAGTTGAAGTGACACTTTTGTTACCGTCGCTGTTGTAGAAGCGCACACCACAGGCAAGAGGATACAAGAGCGAACATTTCTGAATAGCTGTGACCCACCGTGTTGGGACATGGAGAACCATGGCTGTATTTCTGCTACTGGGTTAATTGTGCTTTGTTACTTTCTGTTTACTGAGAGAATAATTGTCTTTCTGTGTAGATTTTCTGCCAAAAATTCATTGTTTTCAGAGGATAAGGCCGAAAGCACAAGTAGTTTGTCTGAAATGAGATAAAGGATAGGGAGAAAACTCTTAACCTAAAGCCAGGAACAAGGTAGGTGCCCCGTCTAGGTTGAAAAATTGCAGGACTAACTAGCAAGTAGTAACAGTAGCAGCTAACACGTAGTGGGAGGTGAGCACTTCCCTCCCATGAATTTTCTTCTTTCAGCCTTCATGATAACCAAACCCAGCGCGGTGGGATTTTACGGAGATGATGTGACTCGGGGGTGATATCTGCATTAGAACTCAGTTAAAGGTTAAGAAAATAGACCTGAGTGATACGTAACACCCGAAAATATTATGTATGAAAATAAGACCTTTTAGGACTCAAAGGAAAATAAAACAGAAGAGAAGGAAGCAAAAGATATTCTAAGTGTTTTTTTTCCCCCCTAGCTGGTAAATGCACTGAAAACGGTGTCTACGCTCGAGGTACAGATTGTCGATTACAAATATAAGTAAGTAATATCCCACCCCTTGGCAGGCGCTGTTGTCTTTTGCTTGGATGCGTTAATGGGGCATCAGAAGGGTTTTTCTGATGGGAGCCATGGGTGCTGAAAGACCGGGAGAGGCAGGCAGACGCCTCTGTGAGTGACATGAGCGGGAGGGGACCCTGGGCACACAGGCTCGGTTTCTCCTCAGCGGTGTGGGGTCTGAAGTTTTGACACCATCTAATTGTTCAAGAGACACGGCAAGCCAGATTTCTTTTTTTGAATTAACATTTTCATTTGAAATTTCTGAATTTTGTGCTCGCTTCAGCAGCACATATACTAAAATTGGGATGAAATTTCTGAATTTTTACAATACCGTTTTTTTTTTTTAAGATTTTATTTATTTATTTGACAGACAGAGATCACAAGTAGGCAGAGAGGCAGGCAGAGAGAGAGAGAGAGAGGGAAGCAGGCTCCCTGCTGAGCAGAGAGCCCAACGCGGGACTCGATCCCAGGACCCCGAGATCATGACCTGAGCCGAAGGCAGAGGCCCTAACCCACTGAGCCACCCAGGCGCCCCGAAATTTCTGAATTTTTAAAAGGTGGCAAAAAAAAAAAAAAAAAAGCGGGGGATGCGCTGGAGTGGTACAGTCTGTTACGTGTCCGACTCTTGGTTTCAGCTCAGGTCGTGAGCTCAGGGTCCCTAGATGAAGCCTTACACGGGGCTCCACACTCTACCCAGGGTCTGCTTTGGGATTCTTTCTCTCCTCTTCCTCTGTCCTTCCCCCACACTCACGCTATCTCCCTTTCTCAAAAATAAATAAATAAATCTTAAACACACACACACACACACACACACACACACACACACACACACACACGAACGCACACACACACACATACAAAGTTGGCAACTAATTCTGAATTTTAAAAAAATGTTAAATGTTCCTGGCCTGGGGCGCCTGGCTGGCTCAGTGGGTTAAGCCGCTGCCTTCGGCTCAGGTCATGATCTCGGGGTCCTGGGATCGAGCCCCGCGTCGGGCTCTCTGCTCAGCGGGGAGCCTGCTTCCTCCTCTCTCTCTCTGACTGCTTGTGATTTCTCTCTGTCAAATAAATAAATAAAATCTTTTAAAAAAAAAAAAAATGTTCCTGGCCTAATTTGTCCTGCTAGATACTGGGTCTCCACAGTTGGCCTAAAATTAGTTCTGTGGGAATAATTTGAGGGTCAGAGAGAAACATGAAGTTTCTAAAAATATTACAGAGTATTTGCATTTCTTTGAAAGCTCCAACATAAGCAAAAGGCTTAGAAAGACAGAATATGCCTAACATTTACTGTCAAGGTAAGCCCTGTAGATATAAAAACAACAATGCTGTAAAGTAGCACCTGTTCCTGGTTGAAAAAGTCAAGCAGTGTGGAGAAAAGCCCAGAAGGAAAGGTGAAGACTTTTCTGTCCTCCGCTTGCCCGCCTACAGTCATTATCTTGTTTTCCAAATTCAACACTACGAACAGTTTCTATGTTAAAAAAGAAAAAGTAGCCACATACAGCATATGGGTCTCTGTTATTGATAAGTTAGAACTTAACAGTAAGAAGGGCATCGTCTAGCTGGCTCAGTCCACAGACCGTGTGACGCTAAGGTTGTGAGTTCGAGCCCCATAACAGGGGTGGAGCCTTTTAAAAAACAAACAACTTAACAGTAAGCAGGGGAGTTTCCACACCTTATTCATCATGCAGCCATTCATTTATACAATAAATCTTTACCATGTACCTGCCAGCCGGTTACAGGCTCAGAGAGAGAATCCAGTTATGGAGGATGGCATGGCTCTGGTCTTGAGGACCCCAGACCCAGAATACAAATAAATAGCAGTCGTAAGAACAGCTACCATTTGTTGGGACTTATTCTTATGTTTTTTCTCATCTCACTCTTCCCACAGTCTTAGGAGGGTGGCAAACTATTCCTGTCTTATGGATTACACGGTGCAATGGTGGCTACCATCATTGCCTCAGGAAGACATGGAGGAAGAAGAGGGCCTGAGGTCAGGCTGACACAACTGGGGAGGGCACCTTGGACACTCTGGCGTTGACTGGCCTTTAGGATATATAGGTGTTTTTCAGATGAAGGAGGAGTGACAATAAATTCAGACCTTGCCAGTCTGAGGGAACCGTTACTAATAGAGTACATGGAGCTTTGCTTCCTTATCTTCAGACTCCGGGGTTCTAGCCACCTGGGCACATACTCCTCCTTCCCCTGGCATCAGGTGGCATTCCTGGAGAAACCAAGGCACATGCACCTCTTGTGAGACATGCACATGGTGCCCTCTGACTTCCTTTTGAAGCTCTTTAAAGAGGAGGAGCTGGGGGGTGCCTGGATGGCTCAGTCGGTTAGTTGTCTGACTTGACTTCAGCTCATGTCACGATCTCAGGGTGGTGAGATTGAGCCCCGTGCTGGGCTCTGCGCTCAGCCTGGAGTCTGCTTGTCCCTCTTCCTCTGCACCCCCCTACCACTCACTCATTCTCTCTCTTTCTTTTTTTCTCTCAAGCAAATAAATAAATAGAATCTTTAAAAAAAATAAAATAGGAGAAGCTGGAAATTCTCATTCTCTTCTTAAATCCCAAATAATCTTGGTCATTTTTTTTTTTTCCCTTTGGGTAAGCGGGACTGGAAGATCTAAGGCCACTGTGTGTGTTCAGAGGATTATACTTAGTCTGATGTTTCTTGCCAGCCTCATTTCAGTGGACTTTTTTGGCACTGACTTTGCATTCAGAGTTGGCATGTGTTTTAGGGTCTTGAATTCAGAGGACACTTTTATGATCTTAATGTGCATAAAATTGTGGGTTAGTTTGTCGCAAAGGCAGGACAATGCCTTGGTGGTGTCTGAGCTAATTTTAGGTGTACCCAGATGACACTGAATAAACTTCAGTCACACAAAGAGAATTTATTTTATTAAAAAAGAATCTAGGGACACCTGGGTGGCTCAGTCCGTTAAGCCGATGCCTTCAGCTCAGGTCATGATCCCAGGGTACTGGGATCGAGTTCCGCGTCGGGTTTCCTGCTCAGCATGGAGCCTGCTTCTCTCTCCACCTCTGCCTGCCACTCAGCCTGCTTGTGTGTGTGCACACTCTCTCTCTCTCTGACAAATAAATAAATAAAATCTTTTAAAAAAATGTTTTAAAGTAAAAAAAAAATCTATTATTATCTTAAGGAAGTTGTTTTCAGTCTGATGCTAGTATAGCACAACATCTCTTTAGTGCCTAATTTCCCCATTTCATAAAGAAAGATCAGGCTTCCGGCTCAGAGCTTTACCTTGCTGTGGGCTCTGCCTAGATCTGAATCTTTTTCCTTTGATTATATCTGCTTTTACTATTTGGTTTCACTCATGTTTTTCATTTAAGAAAATGGTTTTTCATTTAAGAGAGTTCTAAAAGTTTCCTTCTAAAATAAATGCATTTAGGGGCACCGGGCTGGGTAGAGCTTGGAACGGTTGATCTCGGGGTTGTGAGTTCAAGCCGCACATTGTATAGAGATTACTTTTAACAAATGAAATCTTAAAAATAAATGCATTTAAGGTTTTAAAAAAGTGAGCGTACTTAGAAAACAATGTTGAATTATTAAATTATTAAGTTATTAATTACTGGAGTAGGCTTGAAATTGGCAAAACGCCATCACGGAATGCGATTTAAGTTGGGAAAGGCACTTGTATAAGTATTGTTACTACGCGTCATGAGCTAAGTCATCTTAACAGTTTCTCTCTTCTCCCCATCTGTCTTTTGTTGTTCCGTATGCTCGCAGGGAACTTGGGTTTTTGGATCAGCTGAGGATCACCCATAACACGGACGTATTTATTGGAATGCATGGAGCTGGTCTTACCCATTTACTTTTCCTTCCAGACTGGGCTGCTGTATTTGAACTGTAAGTGTTTGGAGACAGCTTTCCATCGGGCGAATAATGCTTTTTAAGCATGCCGAGACGGTCCTTCAGGCCTTCAAAAGGTGTAACATTTACTCTTTACAGGAAAGTCCCATCATATAGGCTTCTAGAAAGAAAAGTGACTTCAAGTTAAAAATGCAAAGTCACCATTTACTTAGCAAGCAAATACCGCTTTCTCCCTCCATCTCATGATGACGTGGGAGATGTGAGTCTGTGACTTCCGTCTCGAAGTTCGTTCCTGTGTGCCTCTCGGGCTGTGATCCTCTCTCTGCTCTCTGTGTCCTTATTGTGGCAAAATGCAACCCGTATGTTGCATAAGCTGTGCTCATGACAGCACTGTTCCCAGTAGCCACCCGCATGTCCATCGGCGGATGAATGGGTTCCACAGAACGTGAAGTGTGGGTCTATCTGCATACCTCTGCCTCAGGAAGCCTTAAAGAAGGAGGGGATCCTGTCACAGGCCACAACGTGGACAAACCCCGAGACCATTATGTTAAGTGGGATCACTAGTCACGAAAGGACACACACTGTGTGATGTCATGTATGTGAGCTACCCAGAGGAATCCGGTTCATAGAGACGGAGCCTGGAACGGGGGTTGCCAGGGGCCCACTGAGGGGTGCGGGCAGAGAGGAAAGTGAAGAGTTCATGTTGCCTGGAAGTGAGTTTCCGTTTTGCAAGATGGGGGATTTGGTTGCACAACATGAATACACATAACACTACTGAACTGTACACTTAAAAGTGGACAAGATGATACATTTTATGTGTTTTCTACCATTCAAACTGGTTCAAGAACCTGTATGTCTCAGAAGAGCACGGCTTGAAAACATAAGTCTGCCTTGTGCTCACTGATCTCATCCATAGGGAAACTGAGGCTTCAAGTGAAAGTGATCTTTCCGGGGCGCTCCTCTAACTGGGTGGGTGGTTATGGGGACGTGGCCTCCTCCCCCTTGGTAATTCTCCCCTGGACACCATGCCTCATCTTTCGTTCTGGACACGCCAACAGCGGTTACTCTTACCTCTTTCTCTCTTTGTGTCTGAACACCAATATTTAACTCAGTATTTTGTTTTATTTTATTTATTTATTTTTAAAGATTTTATTTATTTATTTGACAGACAGAGATCACAAGTAGGCAGAGAGGCAGGCAGAGAGAGAGGGGGAAGCAGGCTTTTGGCTGAGCAGAGAGCCTGATGCAGGGCTCGATCCCAGGACCCTGAGATCATGACCTGAGCCGAAGGCAGAGGCTTAACCTGCTGAGCCACGTAGGCGCCCTTCACTCAGTATTTTAAATGGGAGACTATTTAGAAAAAAGTTGTGAACTTCCAACATTCTGCAAAAATATCTGAAATTCAGATACATTAGAGAAATAGCCAGAGAATTATGGATTCTGTCTCAGCACTTCATTTGTCCCAAAGAGAGGGAGAGAGAGGAGCAGGGCAGTAAAGAAGGAAGGCGAGGAGGAAAGAAAGAGGTGTGATTGATAACCCTTAGGCCTTGGAGCTCAGCAGATTGGGCTGTTTGTGTTTCCCAAGCTGTGTGCCCTCGGATGTGGTACCTCCCCTAAGTCCCCTTCCGTGTGTATAGACTGGGTATCAGGAGATCATATCAAGTTCACAGGCTGTCAGCCCAGTTGATAAACTTCAGTGCCTTCCAAACCTTGATCCTGTTTTGTTTTTTAAAGTTGAGGTAGCCTAGTTATGAAGCTATTTAAAAAATAAGCCACATCGATCTTGTATACTAGTTACGCAACGTTTTGCAGGAATGTAGTTGGGAGGTGCATTATTTCTCAGAGATTTGGCAAAACCCCTGGACACAGGTCTCATGTGTGGGTGCCCTTGCATCCTCAGGTACAACTGTGAAGATGAGCGCTGTTACTTAGACCTGGCCAGGCTCAGGGGCATTCACTACGTCACCTGGCGAAGGCAAAACAAAGTCTTTCCTCAGGATAAGGTAAAGTTTAATGATGAAACTCACCTTGTTTTGTGTTTTTTTTTTTCTTTTCACCTCATTTTGCTTTTTCATTGGTGTTAAATATCTAATTAATATGAAAAACTATCATTAAACTTCAATCCAAAGATAACTCTTCTTCTCTGGAACAGTGAGTTGCATTTTATATTTGCAAGTTGGGGCAAAAGGGAAATTCATCACTCCGTATCTGTATGTTAAGAAGATAACTTTGGGAAATTTGGGCCTAGGAAGATCTATTAAACTATATATAGGAGGGATCTGTAAACTATAGAGCAGTAGGCCAAATCTGGCCCCCCACCTGTTTTTATAAATAAAGTTTTATTGGGACAGTTGCCTTGGCCAAAGTAAAATCATTTTATTCCTGTTCAGAAAACCATGTCCTCAGTGACTTATAGATTTATGTTTTGGTTTGGTTTTGTAGGGCCACCACCCAACTCTGGGGGAACATCCGAAATTTACCAACTACTCTTTCGATGTAGAAGAATTCATGTACCTTGTCCTTCAGGCTGCAGACCACGTAGTACAACACCCAAAGTGGCCATTTAAGAAAAAACGTGATGAGCTATAAGTGTGCTGAATCAGTTTGCAAAAGTCTGTTTGTTTAAATAGTCCACCACCCAGCCTCCCATTTAAGTCAGGAAAACACCTTTTATATCCTAGCCCCAAGTTACCTTTTCTATACCAAAACATGCCTTCAGGATAGTACTTAAGTGTTTTAGAGTCTTCAACTGTTTCCTGTGATTTTTGTGTCATAGCTATTTATCAAGATACTGTTTTTGCACTGAAAACTTTATTCTTCATAGTTCAAAAATAAGGCTGTACTAGGCTTGCTAGTACATTTGAGCTTCTTAGGTCTACCAAAGTTTTCACGTTTCTTGGCTTTAGAATTTGTAAATGTTTTTGTAGATTACCATGGGATTATAATTCCTAGAGGCTTCCAACTTGTTTGTGTTATATTTAAGTAAATTCACGGAAGCTTTTTTATTTGCCAAAATCTGTTTCTAACACTGTTTGTGGTAGGAAAGGAAAACATAGCCCCCCCCCGACACACACAGAGTGTTGTGATTCTCAGAACCTAACTGTAGGTAGCCTACTCCATGTTAGAAATCAAACAGTGTTATAAACAGGACTGTTTTACCTTTCCAGAGTCCAGACCAAGTCCCACACAATTCTCTGCTGTATCTCCTAAGTGATATCCAGGTTATATGCACCAAAAATTTGTATAAACCATGCTGCTGCAGTAATTTTTCTAACAGATTTCAGATGCAAATCATGTTTTCCCAAAATGTAACAACTACATGTGATAAAAACAAATCAGAATATGCCTTAGAATGTCTTGGGGTATACCTTCTAGCTGGTTTCCACTAATTCCTTCTTTGCCCTGGAGAGCCTTTATGTCGCATTTATGTATCAAAGTGTTGTTTCCGGTGTGCACAGACCCGTGACGGCATAAACCTGTGTGTGCCATCTACCTCTTTTAGCACACACGGATTCCCCTTTGTGTTTGCAGGCTTCACAGTAGCTACATGAAGAGTGTTTTTCTCGATCAAAAATATAGACCTCCCCCCCCAAAGTAAGTAAAGTCGCATGTGAATTATCCATTTCAAAATGAAAAAGAAACCACGAGAAAGTAGCATTGATTAAAAATAATCTCTGAAATGCAGACCCACACTTTGGGATTAATTTCTCACTGTTGATGAACTTTCAATTCAGGGGTCAGAAACCATGGATTTCATTTTCCGCAAAATGTGAAGTTTACATTTTATTAACACTTGAGAAATCTAATTTAGGATGAATGACTTCTATTTTTTCAAGTAGAGGATTAGCAGAGCTGAAAAATTTTGTTTTTTAAACATTTTAGCATTGTAAGGGAAAAAAAGAGAGAATATGCAACAGAGAAGTTACCTGAGAAACCCAAAATATTTGTTATTTGGACCTTTACAGAACATGTTGGCTGACCCCTGCTTTAAAGGATTATGAGCAGTCTTCTAGAGTTTAGGGATCTTTATTAAAATCTCTCTAAAGACAGTAGTGCTTCACTGTAGTAATAGCTTTGATTTGGGTGTTAAAATTGTGTAAAAAGAAATTACAACCTATGAATTTTTCAGTGAATGGTGTGGTTGCTCTTTGTGCAGAATAGTGAGTCACCACGGGGAAAAGATTTCGCTTGAAAAGAATGTGAAAGCAGCGTTGCACTTTCCATCAGGGAGGTATAAGCATCTGAAAAAAAATGTGTGAATGAAAAAAAGTCAATGTCTATATTCTTACCTCATTTTAAGAAGTATGTACAAATGCAATTCTATAGACTAGCAAGAATTCCAGAAACTGAGGACAGTTGCATAATACAACTATTATATTTGAATATTTTGCATTTGTAGAGAGAATGCTTTTTATATAAATGAGTACATATGACACTTTATAGAATTAACTTTTATCAGACTTTTTATATGGGAGTGAAAGATCTTTAAATGGTGTAAAATTTAAAGGTAAAGAGGGCTTTTTAAAAATTAAGTCTTGAAAAGAGATGGATTTCATTGTACATTTTGGGTATGACTTTGGAATAAATCTTTTTATATTTTATTTGAATATGGAACACTTTTCAAGGTTTTCTGTGTCCGACTGTTATATGCTTACTCTTTGGCAATCTAGTAGCTTTAGATTAGAAAAATTAAATAGCTCACTGATGAAGAAATCATTTTCAGGAAAAATTGTGCCTTACATTTGTTTAGCAGTTAATTATATGATGCTTTCATGTGTGGTATAGTGTGTAACTTTTACAAAAATGACGTAAGAAGTATTGTTCTCATTTTTCCCATGAAAAGACTCAGATGCTATTTAAGGGACTTCCCTAAAGGTCACGGTTCTTCTGGTCCCACATCCATAGCCTTCCATTGTGTTACTCGCTTGCTTGTCCAAAAAGTATTGAATAACTACTGTGTACCAGCTGCTATTTTAGGTTCTGGGAATACAGCTGTGAGAAGAACAGAAAAATGTACTTACCCTCATAGAGCTTGCATTCTGGTGGAGGAGACAGACATGAAGCCATATAAATAAGTAAAATATGCTGTGTGCCAGATGCTAATATATGCTAGAGAGAAAGCAAGAGCAGGAGCACGGAATGCAGGTGGATTCCTGGGGTGATTTGGAGTTGGGTACACCTAAGCAGAGGTTGAGAAAAGTCTTCAATGAGGTAACATTTGAGTCATGATTTGGAGTACGCAACCCAGGAAGCAATGGCAGATAATCGGGCGAAGAGCATTTCACGAAGACAAAACAGTGCATGCAAAGGTCCTGAGGCAGGGGCATGCCTGGCACATTTGAGAAAAAGCAAGGAAACCAGTGTAGCTGGAGTGACTGAGGGGCAGAGGAGTAAGGGATGACAGGTTCTGAGACTGGGGTGCGGATGGCAAGACTCTGATCTTTTGTTTCTGATAAAATGGGAGTTGTCGAATTACAGAAAGGGCTAATGATCTGACTTACTGGGAACAGGAAAACTCTAGCTGTTGTGCTGGGAACAGACTGCAGAAGGATCCCTTAGGTTGTGTTCTCTGGGAAGCAGACTCTGGAATGGAGATGTGTATATTATGTACTTCGTATTATAGAAGGGCTGTGTGGACCCTATGCGATCTCTGTCCCAACTTCTTGTTTGTTGGTCCCCCCTCAAGCTTTTAAAAATGTAAAAAACATTCTTTAAATGTTTAAACAGAAAGCAGAGAGGTGAAACAACTCAATCAAATCTACACAGCTAAAAAGTAACAGATTAAATACAGGGCTTTCTTTGTGAAAGAATTTAAACAAGAGTTTACAGGAAATGGAGGGAGAGAGGTAGGAGGGGGGATGGAAGAATAAGGGGAAGAAGGAAGGAAGGGGGAGACAAAAATTAGTCGGGGAAATAGAGAATAGGGAAAACACTCCTAGACCTAGGCCCTTTCTTGCAGTTACAAAATAGTTTTCTTTGAAACACAGTCAATGGAGAGAATGTAAAAAATAAACGTGCTTTTTTTTAAAACTAGAGGCATTTAAAGCAAATCAGCTCAGGTATGATTGCCTTAGGTTTAAAATAACCTATTCCTAATCAAGGACTATTGCCAGACACTTTAATACCTTTCTTCTGTTTTAGCTTATTGGGGCATGTCAAAAGATGTCATAAGCAATTCTTGTCATCAAAGAAGTGGCTTAAAGCAGTGCACAGGTTACCTGGGCCCTCACTTTGGTTGGTAATGCAAACTTTGAACACGAGGTGGCAGTCAAGCCCTTCCAAATGCCTCTTTGTGGCCAAAGGCCCTGTTGTCTTCATCTCTCTGTAGATTCTGGACCTCTGAGCGCCAGGAGTTAAGACCTTGCTTCTGCATAGTGATGGGTTTTTTTCATTCCTTATTTGAGGGAAAGTATGAAAATTTTCATGGACAGTTTCACATTTAAGTGTGGAATTTCTTTCTTTCTTTCTTTCTTTTTTTTTAAGATTTTTTATTTTATTTTATTTGACAGATAGAGATCACAAGTAGGCAGAGAGGCAGGCAGAGAGAGAGAGAGGAGGAAGCAAGCTCCCTGCCGAGCAGAGAGCCCGATGCGGGGTTCGATCCCAGGACCCTGGGATCATGACCTGAGCCGAAGGCAGAGGCTTTAATCCACTGAGCCACCCAGGCGCCCCTAAGTGTGGAATTTCTTAATACAGCCAATAGCTGAGTCCTGTGTGATAATCCCCGATCTTCTTGTGCAAAAAGCATTTGGCCCCCGGTAGATGACGTCTAGTGACAGAAGCTGTTAGTGGGTTGCATTCTCAGCGATGTGCATGGGAATTTTCTTGGATGTGAGCTCTGTTTACGATCTATTGATGGTCCCTGAGCTCTTCATTTCTTTTCAGGGGCTAATTTCTTTCTTGTCTAGGCCGTATGGGTATCACATATGCAGTTGCTGTACAGTTTCATTTGCACAGAACCAGACTGTGAGCAGAGGCGTTCCTTGAAGGCTACGTGCGGAAGGCGAGTGGGACATTAGTTAAGCAATGCTTTCAGCGTAAACAAAAGAGCATTGACCCTTGAGTCTCGATGTGGTTGTGATGTGATGACGATTCTCAAAGTGTCCAATAACCTTCATTCTTCGCAACCTCGAGTTGCAGAATTTGGACGTGCTTTGCTGAGAGGGACCTTGGAGGTCCTTCATGGCATATGTTCATTCCACCATGGTCTGTTGACTGCCCCACCAGTAACAGGCACCAGTAGCAGACCAAGAAACGTGGGTTCCTGGGAGAGGCAAGTTGTAGAGACCAAAGGACTCAGACACAGAAGTCAGAAGACCCTGACTTCTCAGCCTTGCAACACATAAGCTACGTGATCATGTCACCTAGCTGCATGGAGCTTCCAGTTTTCTTGCTTACAAATCGGCAGTGATATCCATCAGTCCAAATAGATTTAAGGATAGAATTTTTTTTAAAATGCATGGGGTGCCTGGGTGGCTCAGTGGGTTAAAGCCTCTGCCTTCGGCTCAGTTCATGATCCCAGGGTCCTGGGATCGAGGCCCGCATCGGGCTCTTTGCTCAGCAGGGAGCCTGCTTCCCTTCCTCTCTCTCTCTGCCTGCCTCTCTGCCTACTTGTGATCTCTGTCTGTCAAATAAATAAATAAAATCTTTTAAAAAAGAAAAAGAATTTTTAAAATGCAGGCACACTTGTTTTGTCCCTGGCACCATAGGATATGTCCATTAAATATGGTTGTTATGCTAGGACATAAAGAACTATGATTATGTAGAGCTCTAGTATCTGGGGAACATTTGGATTCAGACCTCCGAGCCTCTTCTTAAACCTGGGGAATCAGAATCTCTGGGGCTACAGTTGACCAACTCTATGTAGTCAAATGTCCCCAGGTGGTTTTGAGGCACAGGTGTTGGGGGATGCTGGTTTAGGAGACAAAGACAAAGCTGGAGGCACCATACAGTTCATGAAGTCTAAGTTACCCCTCGTCCAAGTCTCTTGCAGTGGGTATCAATAAAATGTTACATAGAAAATAGTTTTCTTGGGACATGTTGCAACAAGCCACATTAACTAGAATTATTTATTGTAGTTAGTGTATCCAAATCTTTGATACACTAACGTGCGCTGTGAATGTCTAAACAGGAAGATATAATACCGTTTCAAATTTATTTGACTACTGGATCTTTTTCTCAGGGAAGGTGATGATCAGCGTTGCAAGAATCCCTCTCCAGGCACCCGTAAGCCGTTGCTATGGCCACAGCTGCCTTCTGGAGGAAGGGTACCTGGGGGTACTTTGGGGATGAAATCGCTTTGGTCAGTTGCACCATGTATGTGGGTTAAATCAGTGGTGCTACCCGGTCACAGTTGATTGGACCAGGGATTAATTGCTGAGCCAAAGTCTGTCCAGTCAGGAAACTACAAGACAAAGGGTAAATTAAAAAACCCAGCCATTCTGAGGGGACATTTGGATATGAGATCCGAAGACAATGCCCCAACATCCCTGGTACCAGCATGCCAGATCTGAGCTACCGGTTCCTCTCTCGAATCAAGTTCAATTATGAGCCACTTTCCAGTCACCCACGAGGCCACCTGTCCATTCAGGTCATGAACTGGATGATCAGTTCCCGAAGGTCTGAAAGAACCTCTCGGATACAGCCGTGCCCGCCCTCCAGCTGTGGTTCTCCCCACCCTCCGCCCCGGAGATGGAAGCTGCAGAAGTTGAAGGACTTGGACCCACCTCTTCCTACTCCAAGTTTAACACCGTCCAGCTACCCTGACCCAGTGATGCCTCTCACATTGAGGTCATTCAGTCTACAGGATGCCGGGAAAGAGCAATCATAGTTTCCAGAAATTATCTGAAAAGTAAATGGCAAGGACACAAGTCTGTTGAAGTGCCTACTGCTTTAGGTGGGAAGCTAGGCTGGGCCGAGTTTAAACCAAGGTGCTGGAGAAATCAGACCAGTGTGAGAGGAGGCAGGGGTTAGGAATCAGCAAGCAGAAGACAAAGCTGCAGCGTGGTGTGGGGGTGGAAAGAGAGCAGGGACCAGAGTCCCAGGAGGGGAGTACTAGACGCGTCGTGAACAGACCGAGGAGAGACAGGCGGAGGCCAGGATTAACTGAAAAGCTGGCTGGAAAGGAGGCAGCAGGAAGCACAAAGAGGAAAACCTTCAGGTAAGAAGCACACATCACACAACTCTTCCAACGTGGGGCAGGTGGAAAATGGGGAGAACGGCAAGAAAGTGTTGGCTCAGGGCAGGGGCCATTCTCTGCTGATAGAAGAATGTAAATCCTCTAGAGAAATGTCTTTGTCTACGGATCATTTTTCCAAAATGCGGGGATCTTCAACCACTTCAGGGAGAGAATTTACACAAGTTGCTTTTAGAAGTGTCTATGGGACCAGGGTTATTTCCTCCTCTGGCTTACAAGGATGTCACCCCATCTGCTTTTCTGGAAAGTTAAAAGCACGCTGTGCTGATGGAACGTCTCAAAGCACCGTCACCAAACCAAAGCAGAGCAAAGACGGACCCCTGGTTCTGCCTGTCCGGTATCGCTATGCAAACAAATCGCCTCTTGGAAATCCCTTTGTAATACCATCCTTTTACTTTTTACTAGATTGTATGTTCTTGGATGGTCTTGCTTTTGCAATTCAAATAGCGGTCTGTTGCAAAGAAGAGTTTTATGGTGGCCGCTACTGGGTGCAAGCAATAAATCCGGAGGACAAGGGAGTACAAGTAATACTCGGGAAAAGGGGCCGTTCCTTTGTAGCTTTGCTTTTAAACTCGTGAAGAGGACCAACAGCTGGGAATGATGTGTTCTGCTTTTGCCTTTTTTTTTTCTCCTTCCAGTTCTCCTCCCCCTTGTCCCCCTCCTCTTTCTCGCACTATCAGCATTGAAAAGTCTGCTTTCTAGGTAGAAGTCCAAAGCACCCACCGGCCGGGAATCCTGGACAAGGTCTTGACTAGTTGGTTCCTAGCGGACAGCTCCTGTTCCAAGTGCTCACCCATGGGGGTAAGACGTTACAGCAGGTTTGGGACTGACTCGGTTCTCCTGTTGTCTCTGGGAAGAGAACCCACAGTAGCCTGTGGGTAGTGTCTACTTCACCCACTGAGACTTCCAGAGACCCGTGGAAGGGCTTCCTTAGGGTAATGACATCTGGCAAGTGCGGGTACCTGAAATCTGAGGAATTGGAGGGGCTTTGCAGAGCCGTGATGAGAGGCGGCGTGGCTGAACAGTGAAAGTCACAGCCATGCCCCGGGTGCCCCTGACCGCCCGGATGACCCGAGTAGGCCAGCCCCCTGTGCTCATGGAGCCTCTGTTTTGTCATCCGTAAATGGAGGCTACTGAGGGAACCAGTGACAAGGCTCCTATGACGTCCTTCTCCATGGAAGGCGCTGTGCTGGGCAAGCAAGGCTGAGGGAATGGGGGAGACCGATCTTAATCAGATAGCCACACAGGGGAGGGTGCTGAAGTTACACTGCGGTTAGTGTCCCGAAGAGCAGGAACCAACCGTGACCAAGGGAGATGCTCCAGATGAAGGGGGAGGGAGCCTGAGAAGGTGACCCCCAGGGAACCGTAGGATAACGCAACGTCTGGCACATGGTGCGGCCTCAACAAATAGGGAGAAGAGAGGGAGATGAGGACAAGGAAGAGGAGGCAGGTGAAGAGGAGGAAGAAGACACAGATACACGGGAAGCCAGGGTCTTGCTCCTTAAGCCCCAGAACAACCCTTGGTGGTGTGGCTGTCACGTCTGCAATGCCCCAGGGCAGCCGGCTCCTGAGGTCTGCCCTCCTGGAATGCTCCATCCAGGGAGGGAATCTCAGGGAGAAGGCCAGGAGGAGACCAGATGGCAAACGACGTCCCCGGTGTCGCCGAGGCACTAGGGCTGTGGGACTAGAACTTGGCTTCCCGCTGAGTGGGTTTGTCGGCATCCGCCGAGGTTCTCGCCACTCACAGAAGCGCGTGTGCTCGCCTGCCTCCTCCTGGTCTCAGCGTGCCCAGCTGGGAGGTGAGGAGTTTGGACCCCGTAACTGTGCTTCCTCTGCGAAATCTGCGATTAAATGGCAAGTGGTATGTGGAACTATGCAAATATATGCACAGACATAAACCCACAGTTCAGTTATGTAAGGCAGCCCCACTGTGCCGTGGCTCCAATGGGAGGGTCTCATCCTAAAGTCTTTTTAAAAAATGCGAGTGTTCTTAGTCCTGAGCAGGAAGTGGAAGGTTCATTCACTTGCTGATATGTTTAGGGATGGGCTGAGATTTAAGGAAATCCTAGTATAGCTCCGAGTTTCCATTATTAGTAGGCAAATGACTACCAGGATGGGGGGAGACCAAAGCTGGGGTCTTTTTTTGGTGATGGCGGGGGTGCAGTTTGGATAAAATAAATAAGATGGACTGCTGTTCAGTGGAGAGGGAGGTGTTACTGTTGATGCTCATTGCTCTGGGCGTGTGGTGGAGGAGACCACTGGACGGAAGCTAGATATGGGTCTCAATGAAGGTCCAAGCTTGCCTTTTAAATACAGGAATGGGAGCTCTTTACGCGAGTGGAAGGTGTCCAGTGCATCAGTGCTGCTGGGGACGGTGATGTTTTGTCAGTGCTCAGCATTTTGTTGAACAGCCCCTGGCAGGTTTGCTGGGTAGAGTTGGGCTACCCAACTCTAGAGATGCAGGAGGGGACAAGTGTATTCTAGGCAAACAGTGGACTCGGAAATATGTATCGGACCCATGCTAAGGACAGAACCTCCGTGCCTTTTATCTGGAGCCTTCTTTTTTTCTTTTTTTAAAGTTTTTTTATTGGATTATAATTGACACCCACTGTTACATGTGACACACGTAACACACACTGTTACATTTCAGGTATACAGTATAGTGATCTCGCCTCTCTCCACGTTACACTAGGCTTGCTAGAGGTGTAGCTATCTGTCAGCATACCAGGCTATTATAACATCAGCGACCATATTCCCTGTGCTGTGCTCTTTATCCTCGTGACATTCCTTCCATAACCGGAAGCCCGGACCTCCCTCCTGCTTCACCTATTTTGCCCAACTGCCCCCCGCACCGCCACTACCACCCCGGCAACTCTGAGTTCTCTGTATTTATGGATCTGTTTCTGCTTTTTGTTTGTTTATTCATTTGTTCTGTTTTCCAGATTCCACATCGGAGTGAAATCGTATTCTTTTTGCCTTTTTTGTCTCTGAGTCAGAGGAGTTGAGTTTCTGAGTTGAATGCAGTAGCCACAAATAGTTTCCGAGTCACAGAAAAAAAGCCACCCTTCCCAAGCAAGAAAGCAGAATATTTGGAAGGTGGTGTTTTGTTCCAGTCATGTCAAAACATGAACTCATGTATATTTTTAGTTGGGAAGAGGGTGACATGTACCACAGTCATGACTGACCCTTATAGGACCCCTGACCCTCACCTCAGTCGTCCCCCCACCTCCTTTTTCAGCAAGTCCCTGTACCTGACCTCACCCTTCTTGTTTGGCACACCGGGGAAAGAGCAGCAGTGTTATTCATCACCCTGAAAAATGCTACATGGAGCCCAAGGGTTGTGTGAGATGGTGATGTCAATGGGAACAATTCATTATTCCATCAAGAGCTTGGCATGTCAGTCAATGAAAAAATATGTGCTTTAGAGCTGACAGCTCAAAATAGTCTTTTCAGCAATTGGCATGCCAAGATCTTGATAGTATAATGAATTATTCTTTAAACCTATCATTTCGTCCCATCAATTTGGCCATATAGACTAATTGGGGAGGGGGAAGGGGCAGGACTAAATTATAGAAGTTATCTAAAATAGCAAGCAAAATAACTTTGCAATCTGGGAAGGAAAGACCAGAGCTTTAAGGAGTAGAATTAAAAAGAATGTTCCTCAGGGAAGATACTGCAGGAAGCATACGATTACAATTCACAAAAGTGTACACAAAGCTCCTTGATTTTGTGTGACTCTCAGACAGGAAAAATACTTATTTCCATTGGCCACCTGTGGAATGACACTGACATTTCCTCCTCATTTTCCATGAAATGCACCAGGAAAATAGGAGATAATCTATTCTTCTGTTTATGGCGATGCAAGCTCGCTGAGCAATATAGCTCCTGATTATTTTGGGCACACAGGTGTTGAGAACAGTCTTAGATTGGCCTTGAAGGCTAGTCGGAAGATCCCAGTTAATTTTTCCCAGTTAATCTCCATATGTAGATTACTTTTCCCACCCTCTCGAGGTATGGTTTTTCTTAAACTCATGTGGCTAATTAATTCTGTTCATTCTGAAGTCCGTCCTCTTCAAAGATCTGTACCCGTCACTTCTCCTAGCGTTTGAAAGCAGGGTGAGAAACTGCACAGCTCGCTGGCTCTAGGAAGGGTGTTTAGCATGTTGGCATGCATTTGGGGTGACTTCTGAACATGGCACAAGCACGTTTAGGTTTCAGCTGGTCAAATTGCTTTCATCCCAAAATGTCAGCTTTATTTCTAGGAACAGCAGCTGCCACATACTTTTTTTTTTTTCCTTTCTTTCTCTTGAATATCTCCACTGAACCACTTGATGTAAATGCTTATTTTCCATTCTGTTAAATAATGCCCTGTTGATACAGCAACGGTCATTTCAAAACACCATCGCAAAATAACAGCAACACTAATCTGTTCCCGGGATTGGGTCTTCGTTGTCTGCCCATTGTTTGAAAATCGAGAAGAGCCTCATTAATCCGTGGCAGAATATTACGCATTTCATTAAAATATTGCCCAGAAAGGAGAGTTACTTCAAATCTCCTTCATGTGTCCTTCACGGCCGGCAGCCTGCTCTAGTCTGCATTTTAACTATCAACCTGAAGAAAAACCGGAACATCCGTGACCTTTTAATTTGTGCTTCAAAGAAAACATTTCTTAATATTATGTAATAAATCAATCATTACTTGCTTAATAATCTTAATGCATGTCTTTGAAGTTAGCAATTCACAAGAGAGGCTGGGATTTTTAAAAATTGACAACTCTCTGGTCATTTGATGTAAACTGTGTTTTATTGATCAGCTGTAAAACAGTACTTGATATTAGCTGAATGTAAAGGCGAGAGATCATGGGGAACAATGAAAAATGAAGACTTAGAAGCATATATGCATAATTATATGTAGTCTCTGAAGTCCTTAGGAAATAGGACTTTTTAGTTCCTTACTATTTGAAATTTGTGAGATAATACTAAATTCCCTTTAACTCTGTCTCATCTTTGTCCATGAATATACCTAACACACACAATACTTATATATCTTATAGTTCCTTTAACCTTGAAATGGAAGTCTCTGCAACTGTATTTTCTATGTATTCTGTGGATCTATTATCTAAAATGCAAATCTTCCCGTTTGTTCAGTCCTCTGTTGTCTCTTTGCCCTGATTTCTTCTGTTGTCTGACAAATTTTTTTAAAAAGATTTTATTTATTTATTTGACATAGGGAGAGAGAGAGAGAGAGAGAGAGATCACAAGTAGGCAGAGCAGCAGGCAGAGAGAGAGGAGGAAGCAGGCTCCCTGCTGAGCAGAGAGCCCAATGCAGGGCTCGATCCCAGGATCCTGAGACCGTGACTTGAACCGAAGGCAGAGGCTTAACCCACTGAGCCACCCAGGTGCCCCTTGTCTGACAAATTTTTCAGTTTAGACTTTTTTCTCACTTAGTAACAATATCCTGGTTACTTATTATTAATGCTCTGTTTATCATACCAAAAATACCCTCCAATCCTGGATTTCTGTGTTATTTTATAGATGAGCTTCAGATAACTGTTGCAGATTCACTGCTACTTTAATGACTAACTGCTGAATTATAGGTTTCCTGATTTGTAGTGTATTCAGAAAAAGCAACAAAATGCCATTAATCTGATAGTAATAGGAACGGAAGTTAATATTGGCCTGAAGCTAAGCCGCTCATTGTAAACATCTAGCCTGCATAATTTACAGTCACAAAGGCTCACTTCTGGTTCCTAAAAGAGTCCTCTGTTGCTGCCTGCACAAGTCAGCTTGTCCCCATTCCTCTTCAGAGAATTCTACCCAGACGCTACCAAGGTCCTGTCCTCGTGTCTAACACGACAGTGACAATGACTCTCTCTTGGTTTTTGAGGGCACCTCTTCTCTTGGTAATGGAGACTCCCTGAAGCTGAGTGGTGAAGGACATACCTGAGCTCCTACTCTCAGCTCAAGGCTCCAGCTCTGACCTGGGACAAGGCACTGAACCCCCCTGGGCCACCCTTTAGGAAGACCTACCTTGAGGGGTTGCTGTAAAGGTCAGAGAATAATGCCTGGCACACTATATGAATTCCAGAGAGCTCTGGCATTCCAGAAAAGGGAGAGAAAAGGTCCTCTAGTATCTCATTGGTTTGGGGGGGGCTACAGCTCAGAGCTCACAGCCTCAAGTCAGGATATCGCTACCAATGGCAGACGGACTCTGACCTTCTCTCTGCTCCTTTGCTTGTTACCTTTTCCATCATTTCTACTCAATAATTAATACTGAAAGGCTTTTCTTTATTGAAACAACGCTCCCAAAAGAGTTTTTTTTTAACATCTTCCCCAGGTTTTTCCATTTTTCTTTTATCTCAACACTTGAAACACATTTAGACAGGATAGGTTTTGTCTGTTATTTCCGTTTTTTCTAAAAATCTCTTATGTTGGTACCGCATTCACTGGGAAAATACATGAAAATACAGAGAGGGGAAAAGAAAGCACTCGAAGGAAACCATAGTATTTGTGAACATGACATATTCCCAACACTCCCTCCAACGCAAACACACCAATTTCACACACACACACACACACACACACACACACACACACACACACACACATATATATAGATAAAACTTTTTTTCCTGCTAGGCTTTATATGTACTCATACCTTGCATATTTCTGGATAACCTGCTATTGGCTAAGAGGACTGAATGTTACCTCCTTACTACCATAAAAATATTTACATCCCCATTTGCAATGTTTGCAGGTAATTCCATAAGCCAATCTCATATTGTTGGAGAGTTAAACTTTTTGTACCTACTCATTATTGTTAAAGAAAACATGCCACACCTTGAAGATCCTTACACATACATCTTTATGCATCTGTGCAATTAATTCCTTAGGATAAATTCCCTGCTGGATCTCAGGACATATGCATTTGCAGAGATTTGATTCCCTACTGATAAATTTCTATCCAGAAATGTGGTATTTTTCATCCAGCCCTTGGGGAGATAGGCAAGAACCCCACTGCCCCACATATGACCCTGGGCATTATAAGTTGGCAGGAGAGTTTTAAGGTAGATTTCAGGATACCTTGTATACAGAAACAGCGGGAGAAGAGGACATGTTAAATCAAGCTGTGTTTCACATACGGAAACAATTCTAAGCAGTCTGGTTAGCAAGACAGGTTGCAGTATGGACGTCTGTGACAAGGATCGTGGCAGAATAGAAAGCACCACCAGGTCTGCAGAGCTGTACCATACACAGAGAACCATTGTTTTGATGGAAAAGACCCAATAAAGGAGCAACAGTGAACATTATTTAGACAGCCCAAGTGGCTGTCACTTTTCAAACTAGGTTAAGTAAGAAAGGCTACACAGGTTAATTAAAAGATAACAGTCTGCAGTTGGACACAGTGCCCGGGTAATTGTTTCTTCCATTAAGACAAGTATGCAGTGTATACTCCAGTGGTCTAGGAAAAAAAATAAACTTGGGTGACAAAGATGAGACATTCGTACCTAGCCTCAGATCTCCACATTAGGTAATTTATAAGCCTGGATGCACCATGGAACATTTTATAATTATCTATAAACACTGATAGACTGTGATGATCAGGAGGCTTGGGCTATTTGTGATTGTCTGAAAAAGATGATGTTAAAAAAAACCCCACCTTTTTATTTGATAAGTTTCAAACGTACACGAGAATAGAAAGAATTGTACAATGGACAGCTACGTACTCATCATCTGCTTACAAAAAGTCATCAATTCCCGAACACTCTTGTATCATCCACACCCCACCCCCTCCTGCTCTAGATGGCCAAAGCCATCTTTGGCATCATGGCATTTGACTCAGGGATATTTTAGTGCATAACAAATAATTCTGAGTGAGTGGTCCTAATCAACTTTAATTTTTGATTCAGCTTTATTTGAATGTCTTTGTAAAATATCAATTAAGTGTATGACCTTAACAAAGTTGCTTGACTTCCCGGAGTCTTCGTTACCTGATCTGTGAAAGAGATACCAAGACTGAGGCACTGCAGTGGTACTGTGAAGATGAGAGGAGGTGATTCCATTTGCGCCACGGAGAGCGCAGGAGAGAGTGTGAGGTAACATCAAGGGGACGCACAAAAATATTAACTAATCGTCATTGTCACTAGCATCTCTGAAATTCAGATTTTATGGGGAAATGGTTTAAGGGAGTATTGGAAAGCTCAGTGATTAAATACAGGGGCTTAAGAGGCTGCTGGGGAAGAAAAAGGTGGGAAATGCGGCAGGTGTGTCGGAAAAAAATGAATAAAGCGGGAGATACTTGAAGAAGGAGCATCAGCAGACATAGCCAGGAGCCCAGGCATGTGGGTGAGTTGGGCTGTGAGTGTTTTGGTGGTGGTGGTGGTGGTATTGCATTTCTCGGCAACAGGATAGGAACTTGGAGAAGCAGAGTATATCAGTGCAAGATAGACAAAGAAGAGACAGAGAACTTGAGTTTCAAAAATGTTAAAGTCTATTAAGGGTCAAATCCTATCATGGTAGTAATACCATTACAGTGAAGAAATTGAGCTAAACATGGAAAAAATTTTTGAGTCTTGTTTGATGGGTCCCTAATTTCTTGAAATGATTGGTACTGCACATTCATATGTGACCAGCACAGGTAAGTCATCCCTTGGCATTTATTTTTTGGGATTTGGTTGGTTTCCAGCTATGGTAACCTTATCCAATGAGGACAGTTCGCTGATTCATCAGATGGTTTTGAAGTTTTGGATCTAAAGTGGCTGTCTGCACCATTCCATTCATTGCTCACCTTCTTGCTTTCTTCTCTTCCTCCCCCCTCCTCCTACTCCTCCTCTTCCCTATCCTTCTTCTCCTTCCCCTTTCCCTCCTCCTCCTTCTTCCCGCTTCTCCCCTCTTCCTCTCCTTCTTCCCCCTTCCTCCTCCTTCTTCCCTCCTCCCCCGTCTTCTTCCTCCTCCCCCCTTCCTCCTCCTTCTTCTTTCCCTCCTCCTCCTACTTCTTCTTCTTCCTAATATCAATATCTAATTTTTTTAATCTAAAAATGGCATACAGGATAATTTCACAATACAGAATATCTCCAGATACTTGAATATTTTATGAAGTCAGTAAAATATTTTAATTCTTATGTATCAGAAATGGCTCCGGGCACCAACTTAGACAACGTTTGCTTTTTGTTTTTCCAAGACTTAACCTATCCTGTGACCCATCCCCAGAAGACCAAGTAGCTACAGTGATACTTTTAATGAGTGAATCCCAGTAAAGGAGTTCATGGCCGATAAGATGTTAAGTGTGGCTATTGCTCTCAGTATCTATTTGCAATTAACAGAGACTTCAGATGCCATCACTGAAAGGAGTGGATAATATGAACGTTTTACTGGCAACAACAGAGAGAGAAATCTATGGGGGCAGGAGGGCATCTGTGTGTCTTCAAATCAAATCATACAAGAACAAAATTTGTAAATCACGTTAAAGATTTTGGGTTTTATTCTCAACAATCCTCACAGCTATAAGGGGAAGTGACATAATCATATCTGGACTTCAGAAAGGTTGCTTTGGATTTTGTGGAAGCAGGACAAGAGGCAGGGGAGACAGGAGAATAGTGTGGAAGTCCACGAATGAGAACGGGCAGTGACGATGGAGTGATATGGGGGGATGTTAGGAGTTAGAGCCTATAGCCCCTGGTTTTCAATTTAATGCAGAGTGGGAGGGGGGGAAGGAGAAGTCAATGGTGTTGCTCAGAATGCAGATATGGAAGAGAATGTAGATGGGTATATCATCACAACAGAGAAGGCAGGGAGAGAGTCAGGCTTGAGAGGAAAGATTGCGAGTTCCATTTTGTGTTGGGTTCGAGGCGATGGGAAGGTATCCACGTGGACGAACCTGGTGGATGCAGGAGTCTGGGGACCTAGGAAAACAGTTGCTGCTGGTATAAAAATGATGACTGAAGCCATGGGAATGGGTGAGATCCGACAGTGGTCTGTCAAGAGAGACTCTAGGTGAAGCATAGGTGCTGAGTCCTGCTTACATCAGCCCTCTCAAGTTTGTGGTTTCACCTGATAGATGTAGTTTCTTTTTTTTCCCCCTAAATATTTAATTAATATATTTATTTGAGAGAGAGAGAGAGAAAGAAAGAAAGAAAGGGGAGGAGGGGCAGAGGAAGAGGGAGAGGTTTTTTTTTTTAAGGTTTTATTTATTTATTTGACACAGAGAAAGAGATCACAAGGAGGCAGAGAGGCAGGCAGAGAGGGAGGGGGAAGCAGGCTCCCTGCTGAGCAGAGAGCCCGATGCAGGGCTTGATCCCAGGACCCTGAGATTATGACCTGAGCCAAAGGCAGAGGCTCAACCCACTGAGCCACCCAGGGGCTCTGAGAGAGAGAGAGTCTTAAGCAGACTTTGCACTGAGCATAGAGCTCCACACACGGCTGTTGTGGGGCTCGATCTCACAATCCTGAGATCACAACATGAGCCCAAATCAGGACTTGGTTGTTAACCAACTGCGTCAACCAGGTGCCCCTAGAAATTAGTTTCTTGGAGGAGAATAGCTCCTGCTATTACAGAATGTGCCAAAGTTGCTGGGCCATCTTTAAACATTGAAGTTGGAAAAGATTCTCAAGGTCTTATGCAGATTGGAGATGGCCACAGATTTTTAGACATTCTTCCTTTCCAGAAATGGCATCTATTCCTCCCTTCAGTTCCCCTCACATTTAAGTCTGGGTGGTCTCTGTGACCACTTGGAACAGTTGATTATGGTGGAAGAAATCCCTGGCCAGTATCTGGGCCCGCGCACTGCAAGACTGGCAGCTTCCAGTTCCTAGGTCTCAGAATCCATGCTCTTGGCCATGACCTGAGAAGTCTGACTATCTAGCTGGAGAGACCACTGGGAGAGGCTCTGAGACCACGTGGAGGAGAGGAACCTGGCGGAACCCAGCCTTCCAGCTGGCCCCCATCAAGGCACAGATGGACGAAGTGGTTCTGGATGGTCACAACCATCTACCAGCTGAGTCCCACGGAGTGAGCCCTGTGGTCCCAGCCAGCACCCTGCGGAGCGGACATGCTCAGGTAGGCTCTGCCGGAATTCCTGTCCTACTAAAGTGTGAGACACAATGAAATATTTGTTGTTTTGAATCAGTTTTGGGGAGTTATCTGTTCAGCACTAAAGAAGCAATCGTCTCTGCCGTATTCCCTCCTAATTGAACTTAGTAAAACCTGGTGCCATCAGTTGAGTGGTCTGCTAATCCACAGACGCATATGTTGGACCAAAAGCTGTATTTTCATCTGTAAATCAAGGATGATAAAATCTACCGTTCCTTCTTCTTAAGTGTTATTTTAGGGCTCCAGAGAGGTAATATATATGAATACATTTTACAAATTACAAAGCACTCTACAAATACAGATGAATTTAAATAGAATCATAAAGTACTCTACAGATAGAGTTTAAATATAATTTTATTGTAAAAAAATATTTTCGGGGCACCTGGCTGGCTCAGTCAGAGGAGCATAATGACTCTGATCTTGGGGTTATGAATTTGCGTTCCATGTTAAGTGTAGACATTAGTTAAACACATAAAAGAAAAAAATGAAAAGAGTTTTAAATGGATAATATAAATTTTTAGAACAGTGTTAAATATAAAATGTTAATGTACTTCCAGTTTAAAGTTACATTAGATAAATCAGAATTACTTTTTGTTCATAAATTGATTTGAAGGCGTTTTACCAGTTCTCCCTCCTTGTTTAGTATTTTGATTCTTTGTGAAAGGATGGAGGTTCATTTTTACCTCTTCTTTCACCATGTGTTGCTCTAAAAAGGGCCTTATTTACTTAAAGAAATTGAACAGATTCATTTTGGTTGAGAACAAGGAGTAGAATTGGATCCAAATTGATACACAGCAGGTACTGACTTCCTTGGATGGCTTGGTGCTCGCTACAGATGACTAGCTTTTAAACATTTGTCACATTACCTCTTTAGTAAATTGAATTACCAAATTAGCATCAGTTGCTCAGCAATCTGGTGATCTGGTACCAGTTTTCTTCAGGATAATTGAATTAATTTGTGTAATTTAAATGAACACCAATCTTGTAATTTTTCCATCATGATGCTTTTGAAAAAGTGGATGGATGTAGAGTTCAAATCGAATTGTGGTCCTTAATAGAAACCTAGGGAGAGATGGTTTATATGTATTTGTTGGACACACATCTATAGTGTCCACTGCAGAGAAAAAGCAAGATAAAGTCAGATGTGAGGTGGGGGTTGGTTGAGGGTGTGTCCTGGAGACTATGCTTTCTCATTCTTAACACTCTTGACCATTTGGGGCCAGATAATTCTTTGTTGTGCTGGGCTGTGCTGTGCATTGTAGGATAATGTAACAGCATCTCAGGCCTCTGCCCATTAGACGCCAGTGGCAACTCTCAGCCCTCAACTCAGCTGTGACAACCAAAAATGCCTATGGCCATTACCAAATG
>NW_019154094.1:25542028-25576936 GCF_002288905.1 Enhydra lutris kenyoni | reverse complement strand
GACCCCTGCTGGGAATCATTGTTTTAGATAATTGAGTGTTTCTCATAGTAGGGAGCAAGCAGATTTTGCCCCAAATTCCTCCCCACTTTTCATTCCCACTTCCCCAGCCAACAGCTTTATGCATCACATACATTTCTGTTTAATGAGCCCATCCCGGGTGGTGTTTTCTAGGGCAATGAGCTTGTGTTTATCCCCTTTAATATTTGACAACGGACTGCTCTTCATTAGACTCATTCGGACGCTGACATCCACATTTGGAGGGGATTTTTTTTTTTAAAAGAAGTCATCCTTTAAAAGGTCATAAAACACTTGGCATTAGGTTCTTAGAGTGTCTGATGAATATTTTAATAGTTAAAAATGTAGCCAGGCAGCAAGGAAATGATTTAATGTTGTAAATAAATCTTTTTGTGGGATTTAATGTGCAAAAATGGACAGCAATGGCTTTAAAAAATCATTCCCCAAACAGTGGGATCTATACAATGGTGCACTCTGTATGTTGGATCCATATCTGGAGGCAGTGTTCACTATATCTTTTTTAGATATTGGAGGAAGACATTAAGATCATTTTCTCTCTTAGGACCTCTATCTCTTTTTCTCAAAACTAGAGGCCTGTAAAGTCAACTTTCTGGAAAATAGTACTAATACCAAAACTCGGGAGAGAATGGCGTTCATCACCTTCCACTAGATAATACAAATACCTCGTAACATGGACATGGTGGTTATGACGTGTCATGCACTGGTCTAAGAGTTTACATGTGTTAATTCAAGAGTTGGTAAACTATGGTTTATGGGCCAAATTTGGCTTCTGCCTGCTTTGTACCATCTGTAAGCTGTGAATATTGTTTACAGTTTTGTTTTGTTTTTTTTTTTTAAGATTTTATTTGTTCATTTGAGGGAGAGAGAGAGAGAGCAAGCAGGGTGAGTGGTAGAGGGAGAAGCAGACTTCTGCTGAGCAGGGAGCCTGATGTGGGGCTCGATCCCAGGACTCCAGGATCATGACCCGAGGCAAAGGCAGACATTCAACTGACTAAGGCACCCAGGTGCCCCTTGCTTACAGTTTTTAAGAGTTGCAAAACCAAATCAGAAGAAGAAGGTGACTTCTTGAAAACTGAAAATTATATGAGATTCAGCAAAAGACACATCTGATAAAGGACTGTTTTCTAACATACACAAAGAACTCTTAAAACTTAACGGTAAGAGAACAAATAACCTGATTAAAAAGGAGTCAAAGACCTTAACAGAAAGCTCACCAAAGATATACATATGGTAGATAAGGCAATGTAAAGATGCTCCACATCAGAGGTCATTAGAGAAATGCAAATTAAGACAAGAGTGAGACCCACCACACGCATGTTAGAATGGCCAAATTTAGAACACCAACAACACCAAATGCTGGTAAAGGTGTGGATCAAGAGAACTCTCACACTTTGCTGGGGTAATGCAAAGTGGTGCAGTCACTTTGGAAGATGGTTGGGGTGTTTCTTATAGAACTAGCCATACTCTTACCACAGGATCCAGCAAGTGTGCTCTTAGTATTTATCCAAAGGAATTGAAAAACTAGGCACATAAAGCTTCACAAGGATATTTAGAACAGCTTTATGGTTCCTTGCCAAAACTTGGAAGCAACCAAGATGTTCTTCATTAGGTGAATGGAGAAATTAACTGTGGAAGATCTAGACAAGGGAATATTATGTGGTGCTAAAAAATCAGCCATCAAGCCATGAAAAGACATAGAGGAAACCTAAATACATAGTACTAAGAAGTCAAGCTGAAAAGCTACAGATGATATGATCCCAACTAGATGACATTCTGGAAAAAGTAGAATGATGAAGACAGTAGAAAGATGAGTCATTGCTGATTGTGGGAGATGAATAGGTAGAGCACAGGATTTTCAGGGCAGTAAAGATACTCTATGATATTATAATGATGGGTATATATCATTGTATATTTGTCCAAACCCATAGAATGTACAACACCAAGAGTAAACCTTAAGGTAAATTATGGACTCTGAGTATGATGTGTTAATGTAGGTTCATCCTTGGTTTAAAAAAAAAGTGTCATTCTGGTGAGCAGTGTAGACAATGGGGGAGGGTATGGATGTGTGGGGGCAGAGGTACATGGGAAATCTCTGTACCTCCCTCTCAATTTTCTTTCTAATATAAAACTGCTCTTAAAAAAAAATAAAAGCCTTGGGGTACCTGGCTGGCTCAATCAGAAGAGCTTGTGACTTTTGATCTCAGGGCTGTGCATTTGAACCCCACCTTTGTGGAGAGACTACTTAGAAATAAAATCTTTTAAAAAGGAAAGTCTTATTTTAAAAAAAGAAAGGTCTTAGTTAAAGAGTATGTGAGACTCAAATCCCCACAGCATCCATAAATAAAGTTTTATTGGGACATAGCCACACCCTCTAATTTACATACTGCCTATGGCTGCTTCCATGCTACAATGGTGGTGTGAAGCAGAGGTAACAGAATGCGTGGACTGCAAAGCCTACAGTATTTAATATCTGGCTTTTAGAAAAAGTTAGCTGACCCTAAGGTGAGCATTAGTACTGTCCCCATTTTACAGAGGTGAGACGCAAGTACAGAGAAGTAAGTGGTTTGTTCAAAGTCATGTATCAAATATGTGGCACAGTCAGGATTTGAACTCACAGAGTCTGGCTCCCGTATTTCTGGACTCTTCTGTGGTACCACAATATGGGGACAATAGAACTTGCCAGTACAGAACTCCTAGTTTAAAAAAAAAATCAACAGAAGGAACTCCCCACAATGGAGCTCTTTTTATTATACTATATAGTCCATTCATCCTTTATTTTTGTACGTAGGTCCCTGAGCAGCAATTACCAAATGAAATGAAGAGCATTTTGCACTCCTTATGCTATGGATATATTCCCGTCAAGATTTCCACAGATGAACGTTGGTAATTCTCCTTTTATTCAACAAGATTCTTGCCTTCCAAGGAAACACCCCTGAGGTGCAGGGTTCCACAGGCTGGGACTACGGGCGGATGACTGTTTTCCTGGTACATGGTGCGGGGGCGGGGGGGCAAGTAAGGAAGGAGGAAATGTCAAGGACAGAAGGACAGGTTCTGGGTCCTCTGTAATTGAAGTTTTAATGTCTATGTAGAACAGTTAGGAGCTTAAAAAAAAGAAAAACAAAAACAGAATCTCATCCAACAGTCTGGCCCAGAATTGGCAGTGCTTCATTCAATTTATGCATTTCAGAAGATGAAAGGCTGTGTCGTCTGCCAGGATTTTGTGTCCAGTCCCAGGGAATCATTGTGTTTCTAATCTGATGTTTGGGCTATGACGCCATCCCCTCTGCCTGACGGTCAAGATCAGTTCCCTTTTTTGTGATGTTGTTAAAAGGCCCTGGCCATGGACTGGCTTCAAACAGCATTTGGCTCTGTAGGGAACCCAGGTAACGGGTCTTTCGTTTTATTTTACTCCTTTTAGAATTTAGAGGGGTGATCATTCCTAGTAGCAGAGGGCTATAATGATTTTCATTTTATTAAAAACAGCCACACCAAAAAAAAAAAATTAAGAGTATGGAATGTTCTAGATCTTGATTGGAGTGATGGTTCTATGAGTATATGCATTTGTCAAAGCTTATCCAAATGGTATGCTTAAGATCTGAGCATTTTTACCTCAATTTAAAGGGCATTAGAGGGGGGGAAAGTATGGAAACCAGATTTTTTAAATTTTTTTAAGGAGTAAGAACAGTTAATTATAGCACCTTTCTAAGGCTGGTTAAAGCCAGAATTACTCTCTAGTAATCACTTCTAATTCTTTAGATTTCTTGAATCCCAGATCAAGGTATCTCCTTGCGGGAGGCTTAAATTCATTCCCTCTAATTTGTGTTCTGCATTCCTTTGAAAGCAGGCATTCTAAGGCCACATAAGGATAACTGATATTTATCCCTATAAATAGTCAGTGTCAGAAAGGTAATCTTTATCTTTGAGTCTCTTTATTATGCCACATTGAATTTACAATTGAATAAAGGTAGAAAATCTACCCCGGGGTAGGGGGCAGTGAGTGTATTTAATGTTTATTTCCTGCAGCTTGTGAGGAAATTGAAGTGTGGAGATAAGAAATATGACTTTAAAATAAAAAATCTTTGGTTGCAATCGTTCATCATGCCTCTGATACAGATTTCCAGTCTTAGATATAAATATTTCAGGATCAAGATGCTTTCATCTTTCTCTGCCTTGCAAGAAGGGAAGATTGGAAACAATCTTCCTTAAAGTAAGCAGCTTTAATCATTGTTTCTAAATCAACTGAACTGTGTTGGAAAAAAAAGAAGATGTAAGAATCCTATAATCCCTGGTTTACTGGTAATGAAATTGTCCAGGCTGAGAAGGGAACAGATGGATTTTGATTAATTTCTACTAAGACCAGCAAGTATCAACCTCAATATTCTTTATAAACTTGTCAGGGTAAATGCCTTATGGTCATAAGAGGATGAAGAAAAAAAAAAGATGTAAAATAAACTTGATTTATAACTGGGTTATGAATAGTTTAAGGGGGATATACTTAAAAACACTGTCCTCATCAACCTGTCAGAATTCAGATTCACTGAATCAGGGCAGTCCCCCCCCCCCCCACCCTGAGACCTTTTCAGATTTAATTTCACACAAAAAAAGAAAGAGTTTGGTTTTGGTGTTGTTTTTAAGAGAGGACCCGTTGTCCTAGGTTTCCAGTGAAGCGGGCCATCTCCTACACAGGCTTAACAGTAAGAAGGATACAAATGAGACTCACAGAGCTGGGAGGCCGTTCCTCAGATTCGACATTTATGATTCCAGGATGATAATTGGAAACAAAGATGAACTTTACGAAGACATAATTTGGAATGAACTTATACAATTCCGTTGCCACAGTTCATTAGTTTAATGGTTGATATTCAGGATGCTGAGGGCAGATTCTCGGCTTCCCCTGTCCTTTTAGGGATCCCCCTCCCCCGCCCCAGTCTGTCAAAGAATCGGCTGGCCAGGGGGAGGATCAGAGGGATCTAGGGGCTTAGAGATCTAAATTTGGCATTCCCTTGAAATTACAACGGAAGATTTTTAAAAAAGCGAAGAAAGAATCTGAAGGGCCCTCCGTCCCATGTTGTGTAGGGCACGAGGTGTGAAACTCCAAAAGGAAATCAATAACTGCTTGCTTTCGGTTTAAAAAATTCTTCTGCTGCCTAGCCTGTCTTTCTCCTTGCCCAGTTTCACGCTGTCCATTTCCTTCTGCCTGGTCTCTGAGACGCTCACGGACGGAGAGCTGGCTGAGCGAGTAAAATCCCGAATATAACCTTAAGGGTCATCAATAGTTAACAAATTGCCAATTAAAGGCAGTATTCATCATCAAAACATTCTTGGTTCTCATTTGAAAACAAGACCAAAACCACCAACTTTCTTTTCCAGTACTGGGGGCAAAACTGTGACCTGAGAACACACAGAAAATGTTCTCTCCTTTCCAGCTATGGAGTGATGTTTTCATGGAGGGGAGAATGAGGATTATTAACGAAGTATGTGATTGTTGTACCATCAGTCCCTGGAATGTGGTGAGTCGTAAATGAATTGGGCACTAATTCAACGCTAGAGACTCCGTTTTTCTTTCTTTATTATCTTGTCATTGTAGCTGTGACTTGGAAACGGGATCTGTCTTAAGGACAAGGATGCCGGGTCTGCTGTAATGGAAACAGGCTGTTTGGGAAATCTGACCCCCGGATCATGATCTTAACTTGATAGTAGCCCACCTTCCTGGAAGCTTCTATTTTCTGTCTGTTAGGTATGTAGCTAGGAGAGACAGCATCTGTCAGAGTCCGGGCAGAAAAGGAGCAGGGCTGACTTCTCTATTATGCATAACAGGCACAGTGCCTAGGGCCTGTGACACTTCTAGGAACCCATGGAAATGTTCTACTTTCTTTTAAAATCAGAAGAGAAAAAGTAGAAATCATCCAACCTGGCTTACATTCATCTTTTTACCAATACAGTCACAAAATATAATTTTTAGTAGTTTTTTGTGGAGGAAGGCATTCATGAAAATAGAAATGCCAAGGACCCACCAAAGGTACCATATAGACCTACAGACCAATGACAACTTCAAAGGGTTTAACTGAAGAGGGTGAAGCAAAGGGGCTCTTTGCAAAGGGTTGTTTGGACACCAAAAACCAATGAGGAGGTGGTGACCCACTCAAGGATGAGCCACGGTGGGAATTACCACCACCTTTGGGCTTGATTTCATGATGGCAAGATGACCAAGGCCAAACCCAGCTAGAAGCCAGAGGTTCAGTCCATGTGGGCCAGCCCTGTAGGGTGCAGAGCAAGGAACAGGGCAGACAAGGGTAGAAAGAGGATGGGGCACAGGATTGTCAACAAAGGATAACGAGTATTAGGACTCATATTCCAACCATTGCATGCTTCTAGACTTTTTAGGTGGGTATAACCCCTGCCTTTGCATAGGATTAATAGGATCTATGCATGGGTTATAGAAGGAGGAAGTTATTTTCTTTCTTTTTTCAAAGATTTATTTATTTATTGAAAGAGCATGCTAGTGGGGAGCAGGGGAGGGGCTGGGCAGGAGGGGCAGAGGGGGAGAGAAATTAAGCAGACTCTACACTGAGCAGGGAGCCCAATGCTGGGGCTTGATCTCAGGACCCTGAGATCATGGCCTGAGCCAAAAACAGGAGTTGGGACGGTTACCTGACTGAGCCTCCCAGGTGCCCTAGGAATTTATTTTCTGCTTCAAACGAAAACACACAGATTCACAAGGCCAGTACCCCATCATGTGGCAAATGACCCAACCTTTCACACTCCATTGCTTTATTTTGGAAGCATCTGCTTTTTAGGTTTCAGGTTTTCTAAATCCCTTTACAATCAAGGGCTCAACCTCCTGTTCTAGTCCAATGAGGGGATAGTTGAGAGAAGCGGTCAAGGAGAGCCTTTTGAATCAGACTGCCTGGCCAGCTGGGATATATACTGAATAGCCATATGACCTCCCTGTGCCTCAGTTTCTTTATCTGTAAAAGTAGGGTAATATAGTACGTGTTTCATAGGCTGAGGGTAGGATTAAATGAAATAATAGTAGCAGATATGTGTGTTTACTGTGAGATGTTGTGAGTGCTTACTGGGAGATGAACACTATTCTCAGTGCTTTCGGTGTATCCCCCACATACAGAAAAGCAAAGATTACAACAGGAAGAGAGACAAGTCTGTAATGGTATTATTTGGTTATCTATATGCAGCTGTGTTTGAAAGTAAACTGCCACCAGGGTTTCATATATATGAATCAATAAATGTTAACTAATTTTTTGGAGGGGTTCTAAGCCAGTCACATTGAATTTCTGTCACTTGCAACCAGGACAGTTCCAATAAAGTGGGTTCTCTCTCTCTCTTTCTCTCTCTCTCTATATATATATATACATAGATATAGATATATAGATACACACACACACATATATACACTCACCCACCTGTATATATCGTATATATTGTATATACACATAAATGTATCTTCATTAGCTAAAAAATCAAGGGGAGGACGGTAGAATGCAGGCAGTACTGATATTAGCCCACTTTATCAAGGAAGATATGAAACCCCAGAAAGCCAGAATAACTTACCCAAAGTCAATTAGCTGATGAGTTTGTGGAGCTAGAATTCAAACCCAAAGCCCATGCTCTTTTTCTTGTGATAGGCTTCCTCCCCCTGTTGCCCTCAAAGTGCCTGGATGGAGCCTCCACGCAGCCGAGCTGGTGTGGTTTTTGCCATCTTCTTTTGCTGCATCAGAGAAGGCATGCAGAACCACAAGAACAAGGTAAAGGCTGATGGGGTCAGAATTGCAGCGATGAACACGGTTCATGATAACAAATGAACTCCATGCATCAGCTTTGAAAAGGCAAGCATCTCTCCTGCAGAGTAACTGAATGCACGGAGGCTTTCCTCTACCTGTTTCCACTTACTGTGTGTGCAGTAATAGCCAAGCTCTCCGTGTTTACTTCTGCAGCAACTATCTTACTGTGTTACGTGCTTTGGCAACAACAGAAGAGCCTAATTTGGCACCTGCTGGCTCGTATCCAGAAGCAAATTCCTTCCTAAGGATTCCTATCTGTTAACAGTATTTCTGCCCTTAGTACAACCAAAGGCAGGTCCTGCTGGTGAGTGGAGGTGGGCAGAAGGTGGGGGAGTATTTCCCCCAGGCTTAGAGCTGGAGCCCTTCAGTTCTCCCAGAGGGTGCCTGGGGTAGGGGTGGGGAGCTGGTGAGTCTGGAAACTCACTCTAGCAGGCTGAAGGACTCAGCCTTTATCATATCCTTCAAAACAGGAATGAAGAATGGAGAACATTCTTAGACTTTTCTAAACCCAGAGTTTCCATCTCTTGGGGCTAATATCAAATGATGTTCCAACTTTCTGTGTCGTTCCTGAAGCACAACTCCTTTCTCCTTCCTCTGTGTTCCCAGAGCTTGAATACAGCACTCACTGTATTTTTCTCCAATACCCTTTCCTTTTTTTTCTTTTTAAAATTCCTTTCCCTTTCTGTAATATAAAGTCATTATATGCTAGGGCACTGGACAAAAGAAAATACTCATAATTCTATACCTGGAAAGAATCATTCTAAACATTCCTACTCTCTTTCTTATTTTATTATTTTATTTTATTATTTTTTAAGATTTTAAGTAATCTCTGGATGGGGCTCAAACTTAAAACTTTGAGATCAAGAGTTCCATGTTCTACCAGTGGAGGTAGGCGGGTGCCTAATCTTCCTTTACTTTAAAAGATATTTTATTTTCTAGTTAAAAACACGTGATGCCAAAAGGGCAGCAATCCCTTTGTGTTTTAGGTGGTTAGTGCGTAGGGAGTTTGGGGGATGTTTGCTGAATCTACTTGATTGAGGTGAGCACAGATCCAGTGTTGACTTTCCTTTGCTTAAAAAAATCTTTTTTTTCAATTACTTATATCAAAGTTACCTAGAAACTTCATCAATCAACTTAGGCCAAGGAGGAAAGATGCTTCTTTTAGTAACTAAACCTCCTGGGCCTCAGACTCCTGGTCCCTTTCTTCTGACTCTTATCTGTCTCAGCCTGTTTTTTTTTTTTTTTTTTTAAGCCCTTTGGAGATATAACTCACATCCCATAAAATTAACCTACTTAGAGTGCACAGTTCAGTGGTTTTAGTCTATTGACAAAGCTGTGCAATCAGCACTACTGCCTTCTATTAGAACATTTTCATCCCCTGGAAAGAAACCCTACACCCAGTTAGTAGTCAACCCCTGTGTCCCCTTCCTCACCCCCTGGTTCTTAGTCTACTTTCCCTCTCTGTAGATTTGCCTATTCTGGACATTTCAGAGAGATGTAATCATGCAGTATGAAGTCTCCCGAGACTGGATTATTTCACTTAATAATGAAATGAAGCATGATGTTCTCAGGGTTCATCCACGTTGTAGCAAGTATCCACATTTCATTCCTTTTTATTGTTGCGCTGCCTATGTTTTGCTGTCTGCTGCTTCTTCACGTTTTTCAAGAACTGTTAGTGGCGTATTTATTCAGACGTCTCCTGCTATTTGATATTTGCCTCCTTTACCCAAGCATTGTGACATCTAACATATCTCTTCACTCGGGGCCCCAGGATCAAGTAACAACCATGTTAGAATTTGCCAGACCCTAAACCCTATATATTTCAGGTGTATGTGATGTTACATTTACCCCATTGGATGTCCAACTCTTAGAAAGCAAGTACGTTTGAAGGTAATAATCTCATACAAAGATAAAGACCTGCACATACAGAACAGTTCCAAAGTCTAGACAGACAATCAGGAAAAGCAAAATAAAATTTCTAGGTGAATCTGTCGAATATTTTATTAAGAAAAAATACCAACCTGAAAAAGAGTTTTAATTAACTGGAAAATAGCTCGGCATCAACTGGGTTCTAGGAAATAGAAAAGTTTTATGATGTTCTAAATTGTGCTCATTTTTTGGGTATTGTAAGAACCAAGAGAAATTGGCCCAAGGTTTATTGGAGCTTTGAAGTCTAGTCATCAAATCAGTGAGTGTCAATTACCTCGACGTAGGCTGCCAAGAAGATCACTTATTATTAATGCATCATGAAATGGATCACTGGGATGTTAAGATAATTCTTTGTTATGAGTTCTGTCTCTGAGTACAATTGAGTTGTTTTCCTAACTGTATTTCAGAGGTCTAGGATATTTCTGTATCTAATCAACTCATCGCTTTTTTCCTCTGCATAATATTAAGGCATTCATTAGCTTTCAGCAGCACTGCAGAAGTTGGCTTTGGTTTAAAATTGTGCCCATGGTAGAGGGAATGTTTCTACAAACCACTTTAAACATTATTAAGCTGTACTCTTTTCCCCCCTCAGAATTTATTTAATCTCATTAAACCTAAAAAATGGCTAAGCAGCGGGTAGCATTTTCATTTTTTTCTTGGTGAATCAAAACATGAAAAAGAATGCAAACATTAAGAGGTAATGAACATTGGATGCACTCTCTGTTCTAACTTTCCCGACTTAAAGCAATATAAAATACTTAGATGTCATTATCTAAAATACTTATGACGGGGTTGTTTTTCCTCGATAAGAAATTAATTGGTAATAAATCTGTGTTAGAGCACAACTGGAAGTAAAAACAGACTGTACCAACTTAATTTGGCTTCAGGGATAAGATGGAAGCAGATGTTGGAATTAACATTTTAAAATATTATCCCTCTAAGTCAGCATTTGGATAGGAGATTGGTTGTGGAATTTTGCGTGGAAAGCAGTAGGTTCACTCATCCAAGGTCTCATAGCTTTGGACTATGTTTTGGGACCTCTGGAATATACACAAAACAGCACTTAGAGACAGAACTCATAACCAAGAACTATCCTAACATCCTGGTACCCACAAATTTGCACATCAACCATGAGCGTGGAACATACTCGTCCTGAATTATTTCCACTTTGGCAGCGTATATGCTACCAATGTGAGCACTGTTAGCCAAAGTCCAGGTGACTGAGGTGAGATGGGTTTTAGTTCTTTGTTGCTAAATAATTGTGTTGCCATGGGCAAGTCATTTAACTGTTGGGAACAGCAGTTTTCTTGTCAGTGAAAAAGGACAATTATTAGCTTCCCTGCATACTTGACAATGTGGGGAGCACTGTGGGAAAGTGAAAAACACTAGAGAAAGTTAATTTAAATCAGCAAACTGTGACTTAAAACAATGAAAGAGCAAATGTTAGAGACACAACTCCCAAATTTCAGTTTTCTCTAAGAACTTTCATTAGGAATTCATGCTAAGAAAACAATCAAAGGAATATGTGAAAATGTCCATCAGAGCATTACCAATAATGATGAAATATGGGGAGTAAGCTAAGTGTCCAACAACAGGGGACTGGCTAATTATATGGCATTCTGCCTCTTTCAAGGAATGCCATACCTCTATGAAAATCTATAACATGCTGTGAAGTAAAAAAAAATTGCAGGTTACAAAATGGTATGCCCTATGGCTACCTGGCCCCACTTTTTGGTTTTTTGGAAACAAAATACATACGCAGGAAAGATTGTGTGTAGATAAAACATTAACAATGATTACTTCTGACTGGGTAGAATATGGATGATTTTTGGGGGGGGGCGTGATTTTGTGTGTTCTTAAAGTTTTCTGTATAAACAACATACAACTTTTTTTATTAGAAAGATATGTGTGTATAATCTCCTTCCCCCCCCACCCCTCTCTTCCCATGTTATTGATTCTCAATCTGGGTGGGTAGATAGAGGCCAGGGATTCTGCTAAACATACCACAATGCCCAGGGCAGCCCCCACAGCAAAGAATTAGCTGGCCAAGATATCAATAGCTCCAAGGCTGAGAAGCCCTGTGCACATCCGTCCTAGGTCAGAATTCTGTTGTTGATCTCGCACAACTCAGGAGAGCTGTCCATGGTGGTCCTTGTAGCTAAGGCTCGCTCTCCTCTCACTTTCTTCTTTCCATTGGCTCTTCTCTTCCATCCAGCCGATGGAATCTTGCCTTGTCTGAAAGCTAGAGGGGAGGTTATTTTTTCCCAATCTATTGTTCAAGATATGCTGTGGCTTTTTGATATTCAAAAACTTGGCTTCTGGGTCTCAGAAACCCTTTCAAAACTATTATATCTCCAGCATGGGTTTCAGCGGCCTATTTTGAAACTCATAAGCCATGGCTCTGTGTCTTTGTTCTCAGAGTTTTGCTTTGGTACATTTTTCCCTAGGGTTGTAAGCATACTGTCTAGCTGCTTGAATTTGTTGCGGGTGAGAACAGAAAGTAGGGTCATGGACTAAAAAGAAGTACAAGGGAATATTTTAAAAATCATCTCTGCGCATGTATTTACTCGTTACAATTTATGTCAGTGTGTGCTAATAACCCTACAAAATAAAGTGCTGACATGGTGAATCATGGTTTAGTTTTTATCTGTGGCTCTTAAAAATCTTATTAACATGTTAGAATGTTCTGAATTCACCAGGGGCAAAATCAGCTCCATGTGGAACCTTGTTTATCACAACTGGGTGGAAGTGTCGCCTTGGGGATGGCCACATTCAACCTGACACCCGCTCCTTGCTATTCTCTGTCTCATTCTTTTCAGCCCGGCCCTGCATGCCTGTGCCAATTTGCAAGATTTATTTAGAAATCCGTGTGTAAAAGGGAGGTTCTCTTGAATTTTTCAGGCTGGGTGCATTGGGAGGGTATGCAGCGTAAGCATGGCAGGAAAATGACCAAGTCCTCCAAAACAAACTCTTTGAAGTTTCTTTCATCCCGTGGCACCTAGAAGCATGACCACTGTTATGCCCACAAATTCTACCTCAACCTCCCTTTCGCTGAGAGAGTTTTAATTTAATGTGTGGACTCTGGCTGAGAGGGAACGCTAAAAGGCATCGGGCTATCACAGCTGTGCCCTCCCTGTGACCCTTCACTTGGCAGCCCCCCCTCCCTCCCATGGCTTTAGTGAATATCTCTAGGAGTCTAAGTAGATATTTGATTTCCAAATCTGTACCTCCAGCCCAGACCTTTCCATGCCACTCAAGGTTCTGAGGCATGTTGGAGTAGAGGGAAAGCACGTTTTTGACTTGGAGACTTCCTAGCTTGCAAAATCACATTAAGAAACATCAGAGAGAGGGGCGTCTGGGTGGCTCAGTGGGTTAAAGCCTCTGCCTTTGGCTCAGGTCATGATCCCAGGGTCCTGGGATCGAGCCCTGCATCGGGCTCTCTGCTCAGCGGGGAGCCTGCTTCCCTCTCTCTCTCTGCCTGCCTCCCTGCCTACTTGTGGTCTCTGTCTGTCAAATAAATAAATAAAATCTTTAAAAAAAGAAAAGAAAAGAAACATCCGAGAGGCTCTCTGAACCTCAGTTTATTATCTGTAAAGTGGAGAGAATAAAGAATCTGTAAGGGAGTTAACTCCATAAAGAAATTTGATAATGTGGGTAGAGGATCAGATGTGTTAGTTATTTTTTACCAGGATGCCCCACGCAGATCACAAAATTTCCAGACACTGGAATTCCCAACAAACTCAGTCAGGGACTCCCTGAACCTTTCTTTCAGAGGTAACAAGGTCTCGGAGTCAATGTTTCTCTCTGCTCTGAGCTCTGTTTCTATAGGTTGGCTTCTTCATAGCTTCAGTTATGTATTGCCTATAAGGATCTGTCATGTAATTTAGTTCGTCTGCTCCAAATAAATGGCTCAGTCTCTTGGGCTCCCCTCCCCCACTTTTTTGGGTGGGGAATCTGATTTTCAAATTCCAGGGGAAAAAGTGTGATTGGTTCATGCCACTTTTCTAACCAGACCACATGAGTCAGAAATACTGAATGGATAGAAACTTCTAGACTTAGAAGCCCAAACTAATCTGGTTAGCTCTTATTATATGGTTTGGTCAATCAGGGCATTGCATCAGGCAGCCTCCTGGAAGGGACATTAATTTGTTATTGTCTAACACTCTTTCTTTTGGAGGAATTTATAACTGTGTGGTTATAGTGGGACTGCTATTCATCTCCTATACCCTGCCTGGACAAGGGATGAGTTTGTAAAACAAGTTGGCCTGGATTTCTTTAATTTGAAGCTGGAGGAGTTTGTTGAATTTAGGGTCCTATTGCTGGATAGGGCTTGGACCTGGTGAAGGACAATTTTCTTGTCTTTTGAAAGAAACCTTCTCTTAGTAAGAGAGAATGAGGCCAATCCATAGAAAAGACCATAGTCAAGATACAGGGAAGAAACACTTACACATTCATGCTCTTTCTTTCTTTCCTTTTTTTTTTTTTTTTTTTTAAGATTTTATTTATTTATTTGACAGAGAGAGACCACAAGTGGGCAGAGAGGCAGGCAGAGAGAGAGGGAGAAGCAGGCTCCCTGCCGAGCAGAGAGCCCAATGCGGGGCTTGATCCCAGGACCCTGAGATCATGACCTGAGAGCTGAAGGCAGAGGCTTTAACCCACTGAGCCACCCAGGCACCCCTCATGCTCTTTCTTAAATACCAGTATCTAGCTACATTTCTAGAGCATCTCAGTTTTGTAAATAGCCACCTCTTTTTGCCTAGGTCTGTTTGTGTTGAGTTTCTGTCACTTACAATGAAGAATTCTGTCTAGAATGTTTTCTCAGAAGGGGATGTTTGGCAGGCAGGCGAATGTCTAAGACTGCAACTTGCTTGAAATCTGTAGGATTTGAGGCCCACTGATAGATTTGGCTTTCCTGGTGGGTAAGTCCCTGATCAAGAATATTTCAAATGTCAGATGTCCAACTGAAGCCTCTTAAATCCTCCTTTAACATTTATGACCTTTGTCTAAATAATGTTGTTTCAAGGTAGAGGCAAAATATTCAAGTCCAAAAATAAAAGTTGTATGCCGTGTGGGTTTTGTTGGCTGTATTAAAATAGAGCAGATGGAAAGAAAGTTGGAATAAAACCCAGTGCTTATTTTTCTGTTTTCTCCAAAACTTTCCTCTAGAAGTCTAAGAGAGTCAGTAGGCCAGGTAAGGACTGGAAATGTTAATATTGCCACTGTAAGTTGCCATAATATCAACTTCATGGTATAAGCTCAGCATTCTTGGAATCCAAGTTCCAAAGATACTTGATGACGTTCCCCTCTTTGCCATCATCCTCTGTCCACACTGAGTCTTTTCAAAGGAAGCTGAATTGGTGAATGGGGGAGGAAGAGATTCTCAGCACATGTCAGGGTGATGCAAGGTGGCTGTTCCTAAGAGCGCAGAGTCATAAAGGGAAGAATGTTGGGACACCTGGGTGGCTCAGTTGGTTGGCTGTCTGCCTGCGACTTGGGTCATGATCCCGGGGTCTTGGAATTGGACCTGCATTGAGCTCCCTGCTCAGTGGGAGCCTTCCTCTCCTTCTACTTTCCCCTGGCTTGTGCTCTTTCTTTCTCTTTCTGTCAAATGAATAGATAAAATCTTTAAAAAAAAAAAAAAAAAAGGAAAGAACATTAATAATGGAGCCAGGCTAGACCAGTGATGGGATACAAATGTGACTCCAAACCCTGTTTTTCCTATCACTGCTCAAGCATTTCTGCATCTGTGCCAATAGAGTCTCTCCTATGTTTAAAAATTTCAGCCTCCTTCCTGATTTTGTTGGGCCTCACCTCAAATTTACTCTATGACCAAATTATTATCACTATTATCGTATTTTTCTTAATTGGTGTCACATTTTAATTTAAGCTCATTCTAAATAACTGTATCCATGAAATCGCAAGTTTGGTGTTTTCATTTAGCTCCCCTGAATATCCATTCCAATAAATGAAAACTATTAAAATAATCTTTCTGTGTATCAACCAAAGTAATCTTGTAAGAAAATTGTGAGAGGCAAACCACATTTTGGGGGGAAACCCCCGTAGTAATATACTGTTTCTTGGGTTACTGCACATATACGTTACACATATGGAAGCGATCACAGTTAGAAGCTTTATTTCTGGATATTGTTAGTAGATCACAGAAGGTCGTGTTAGACTCTAGAAGGTGAGAACCAGTAACGTTTGATGGTGTAGAGGGGTTAGAGAAACAATTTCTTGCTTGCTTTCTTTCTCCCCTACAAGACTGGCAGCTCTAGGACGAGGAGCTCAGTGGCTGTCTTGTTCATCAGTGTATCCTAGTAGGTAGTGGAGAGCCTGGCTCAGAGTGGGGACTCATTATATGCTGGAGGTAGAAAGTATAGCCTGAATAAGGATTCCATCTAGGTCACCTTGGCGTGCTATTCTTAAGTTCTTTGGGGTTAGGGATTATAAATGTCTTTAACAACCGAATCCCGGGGTACCTGGGTGGCTCAGTGGGTTAAGCCTTGCCTTCGGCTCAGGTCATGGTCTCAGGGTCCTGGGATCGAGCCCCGCATCAGGCTCTCTGCTTGGCAGGAAGCGTGCACCCCCTCTCCCTCTGCCTGCCTCTCTGCCTACTTGTGATCTCTCTCTCTGTCAAATAAATGAATAAAATCTTAAAAAAAAAATACAACTGAATCTCATGTGCCTAGTACCATGCCTAGCACATAAAAAATTAAAACATTTTTTTGTTTATATGAATATATGTTTAGTCTAAGCCTGGTAAGTTTTGATACAAATTGAATTATACCCCACATTTTAAGTTTTAAAATTTGGCCAGTTTGGTTGATGTAGAAGAATTTCTGTTAGTTTAAAACATTTTTAGATTGTGGCAAAATACACATAAAGTTTACCACTGTAAGCATTTTCAAGGGTATCATTGAATGGTGTTAAGTATATTCGTATTGTGGTGCAATCATCACTACTATCCATCTCCAGAGCTCTTTTCCTCTAGCTGAAACTCTGTCCACTAACTCTGTACCCTAAGCACTAACGGCCCATTCTCCCCGCGCTCTATCTTCTCCTACTACCATTCTACTTTGTGTCTGGACAAATTGACTATTCTCGGTACCCCGTAAAAGAGGAATTATACAGTAGATGTCTTTTTTGACTGGCATATTCCACTTACCTTAATGTCTTCCATGTTCATACTTTTAGGAGCATGTAGCAGAATATCCTTCCTTTTAAAGGCTAGATAATATTATATTGTATGTGCATACCACATTTTGTTTATCCATTTAAGGACACTTGAGTTGCTTCCAGCTTTTGGCTGTGGGTATAATATTGCAATGAACATGGATGTGCAAATTTGACAAACACAAATTTTAAATGAATTCATAAAAGAGTCAAGGAAGAAATAAATTAATGAGTGACAGTGGCAGTCTTCTGGGTAGCTGGGGGTGATATGACCACATTGGGAGACGGTGAGTAAAAGGGATGGGGAAAAAGAGAGTACCAAAGGAGCATTATTTCTTTGATGATTCTACCTGAGGCCAGTCCTGTTTGGAACTAGCTCTTGCAACAGCTCTTGTGTGATCTCTAAAAATGCCCTCCCACTGTGGTTTCATGAATCCTTCCTATGCTAATTTACCCTGAAGCACTGTTCTTTTCCAGGGCATAAATTATTGAAGCGGTTGCGGTCAGTGAAGGGAAGGAGAGTGAAACCCACCTGAGTCTTCCAAAGCGAATGGCCAGACGCCTTGTCTGGGTTCCAGAAGTTTAAAGCAAGCCTGACCAAGCCATCCCAGGCAGGAAGTCATTTAACAGCTAAAACGGCTGCCCACTTCCTAAGTGAGGCAGGGGAAAGAGGGATCCGGTGAGAGATACCTCACATCTTTACACCACTGCAAGTTTCCCGGGCTTTTTCCCTGACCAAGACTGTAGGGAAGCCACTAGAATAGAAAGTGATTCACAAAGACCGGCTGAAGCCATTTTTAGATGTTCACTCTCAGGGAGGAGAGCCTATTAGTATCTGTGTAAAGAGGGCCCAAGCTGGCATTGCACGTTGTGCTCAGCATTCGGTTTGGCAGGGGGCGTATTTGAGCGAGGGGATGGACCCCCTTTGTGTTGGGGAGTGTCCGTGTATGAGACAGCGATGTCTGAAAAAGGCAGGCTGAGCTCAAGAAGCTTGACTCACATTTCCTTAGAGGATGCTTGAAAAACAGGCTGAAAACAAAAAATATATCAGTCATTTCATTTATCAAAGTTCTTGCAGTTCCCAGTTTGAAGTAAGGGAAAGCAAAGCAAATATCTACCTAGAAAAGTGAACTTGAAAAGCTAGAGGGCTGGGGTAAATAAAAAAAAAAGTCAGAAAACACTGCTTTGAAAATTTCAAAGACAAACGCAAAGGAATACACAAATGCTTTCTGCTTTCTGCTCGCCCGCCCCAGCATAAGCCTCGAAGTTAAAGAGACTGGCTCAAGGCCTCAGTCTGCCATTGAATAGTGGTTTCAACTGTGGGCATATTACTTAATCTTTTTTTGAGCCCCAGCTTTCCCATCTGCGAAATGGGTGTAATATATAAGCGAAGTTATGTCCTAGGGTTGTGAGGATAGTAATCCATGTGAAACAGTTAGCATAGTGAGCCACACACCATCTCCCGATTAATGGTAATTAGTATTCTTATGAGTCTCCTAAGTAAAAATCACTTTTAAAGTTCATGAGCTTTGCAAAATTTTCAAACGGAAGATTCATTTGACAATAAGAGGATTTTATGAACAGAGCCCCGCGGAGTTGGAATGTTCCTTCTCGGGCACGTTTAGTTATCAGCAGATTGATTAATCACCAGGACGGGTCCGACAGGTGCTACAAATAGGGAAAATAGAAACAATGTCTAAGTCACGTGATGTCACCGTCTACAAATACAGAGGTTTGTCAAGGAGGGCTTTGTAAGTGTGTGTGTGCATGCAAAGCCCTCGTGGTGCAACCTTCCCAGGTTCTCACATAAGAAGATAAAGTAATTTGACCCCATTTTTAGGAAGCAGATATTTTATTGATTTTGCACTACCTCAAAGGATGCACAATGGATGATAGAGAAAGGAAGGGTGTTATTGAATGAATGGCAGGGATTTTTTTTTTTTTTAACAACACGGATTGTTATCTTTGCCTGGAACAGTTTTTAAAATTTTTTTTTATTTTTAAAGATTTTATTTATTTATTTGACAGCCAGATCACAAGTAGGGAGAGAGGCAGGCAGAGAGAGAGGGCGAAGCAGGCTCCCCTCCGAGCAGAGAGCCTGATGCGGGGCTCGATTCCAGGACCCTGGGATCATGACCTGAACCGAAGGCAGAGGCTTAACCCACTGAGCCACCCAGGCACCCCTTGGTTTTTCTTTTTAAAAAACATAATTTGCCTTTTCTTGTGGTGATTTGATTAGTAAATCTCGATTCATCAGATCATTTTGGCTTCTTGCCATTGCACAAAAGAAATGGAAAATCATAGATGGTGCTTAACTGTGCCATCTTACCTTAGAATCATACTTTTATTAGTTTGCTCGGGCTGCTCTAGCAAAGTATTACAAATTAAGGGGCATAAACAACAGAAATTATCATCTGTCAGTCAGCATCAGATCAAGACGTTGGTAAGTTTGGTTCCTTCTGAGGGCTGAAAGTGAGTCTGTCCTATGCCTCTCTCTTCTGCTGGTGGTTTGTCCGCCATCTTTGGCACTCCAAGTAAGGTGACATTCCAAGGACTAGGGGTTACGACATCAGCGTATGAATTTGGAGGACACAAACCCCTAACAATATTGAACACCCAGGATGGGAGAACATGTTATTAAATCGAGCCACAAAATTGTTAAATTTGTTTTTTCCCCATCAGGATAGGTAAACCTCAGTCCAGGGAAACTTGGACTTAGAAAAACAGCAGTGCTTAACTGAACAGACCCATGGCAGGACCATGCTTGACTCTAAGTCCCCAATCGATAAATATGTGGTGAGTGAATGAATGTGGAGTACTTCTAAATGACTTAGTCCTTCAGATCTTCCAAGTCTTTGTTCCAAAGGTCAGGTGACAACTAGCCTGACCACTACCTTTAAAATCACGCCCACCCCAGCCCTAATCTCCCTTTCCGCACTTCACTTCTCTCTGTCATACACCTTCTATTCAACTGTATTTTACTTATCACGTTATTGCCTGTTTTCCTTCACTAGACCATCAGCTCCATAGGAGCAGGAGTTTTTCTAGAGTTTGTTGTTATTGTTACTTTTGTAGATATCAGCACCTGTTTACAGTGCTCGACACAGAGTAGGCTCTATTTCATTGAGTGAATGAATGAATGGTCTCTGGAGAGAGGTCTGGCTTCTCCTGGCATGTTCTCCTTGCATCTGTTCTCATTCTCCCTAGAATCTCAGCCCAAAGAGACATCTCAAAGGTCAAGCCCCTGTCTCTGATGCTTGAATTCCCTCCAAGGCTGGGGACTACTTGGTAACAGGACTGTCTTTGGCTCGGAGCCCCAATTTTGATGATAAAAGAGTCAAGAATTCAAAGTGTAAAGTGATACACAAAATAATACGGTGTGGGGTATGTGTGTGCATAGAACAAAGGTGTCGAGAAGAGAGACAGGAAGGCTTCCATATGTTAGCTCAAGCAATAGGCTCAGGAAAGGGCAACTAGACTCTGGAGCGCAGCTGGGGCAGGATGACGCATTATTTTATATCAATGCAGAGTTAAAAAATCAGAAAATTGTAAGGCAAACCATGAACAGGGAACAGCGTAGTGGTATAGAGCAATGCTTCTCAAACTTTATGCATATACTAACCACCGGGGGATTTTGTTAAAATGAAGTGTCTGATTCCAGGGTGGGATCTCAAAGTCTGCATTTCTAACAAAGTCTCCGGCGGTGCCCCGTGTAGATCACACTGAATATTAAAGAAAGTGGATTCTGCAACCGGCCTTGCTGGGTTCAAATTACACACAGTTACCCCGGCTTACTGATTAGTAAATTAGTCTCTTTGTGCCTCAGTTTTCTTATCTATAAAATGGACATCAAACGAGGTATTCTCTGTAAAATAGTAAATAAATACTATTTAAATGTCACGAATTACTTGGAGAAGGGACACGGGAAGAGGGCTTAGCACGGAGTGCGAGTCAAAGAAGTCGTAGCTGTACTCTCATAATTTTTAAAATGAGAAAGTGTTTCAGCATTGACCTGTGTGCGGATTTCCCTCCTCTCCCATGCAAGCAAGTTATATAAAAAGCCGGATTAGTTATGCCTGTTGTTACGCTCAGGGAGGCCAACGAAGCAAACTCTTTGGGGTCTTCGGATGGAGATACCCGGTATGCGGATCGTTTTTCATCCGGAGCTGAACCCTAAATTCCACTCCCTTATGCAAGGCTCCCGCGGCTCTCAGGTATTCGGAGAGAATACTTTTCCCCGGCACCTGCCTGCGGAGTGCTGGCCACAGCGAGGCGCTCGGGAGAGGCGCTGGGAGCCGAGCGGGGGCGGGGGTGGGGGAGGGCGACCGAGCCCTAGGTGCCGGGAGGGAAGAGGGCCGGCCCACGTGGACTACCGGGCCGGGCGGGGGCAGGGGCCGGGCGGCCCGGCCAATCAGCGCGGCCCGCGGTGGGCCCGGCCCCTCCCGGCCCGCGCGCCCGCCGGCTCGGCCCCGCACTGCTCGCTGCGCGCGGCCCGGACGGGGCGCACAGACCTCGCGTGAGGCTGCAGGCGGACTCCGGGAGTCGAGTGGCACCTGCGCTTCTGCAGCCGCTGCTTTTCTACGGCAGTTTCCAACGTGTCTTCGGAGAGACCTGAGAACTTTCACAGTGAGCCTGCGGGGGTGATGGGCCACTCCCGGGGCGCCCGCGGGGAGGTGGCCCGGTGAGCCTCCTCCGACTCCTGTGCAGAGATCCGAGCCTCGTCCTGGACGCGCCAGCCCGACTTGGCCGCGGCTCTAGTCAGGTAAGAAGGGTTAGAAGGGCGGAAGACGGGTTGGGAAGACGGGGTTGGGGTGGCGCTGGACCCAGTACTCAGTCTGTCTCGTGGCAGGTGGCTGCCTCTCGGGCTGATACCGACTTGGCTCCGGGCAGCCCTCCTCATCCCGACACTCTCGAATGGGGGTGACCTCCCGTGCGGTAGTTGGCTTGCACCCCGAAGTTGGAAGCGGCGTTCCTAAGTGGGGATGCGTGGCTGACGCCGGGCAGCGGGTGCTGCCAACTTCGGGGTTCGTATGTGCCTCTCACGGATCCCCCGGGGTGCTCCTTGGCGGCCAGAGGGGCCTCTCAATGGATCGGTATCAGTATGGGGGCGGGGAGCGTGAACTCGGGCTGAGCGGTTGTTTTGGAGAAGCCGGCTTTGGGGCTTCATCCCTTGGGTCTGACCCTGGCCCTTAAAGGAGCCACTTTAGCCTACACCAGAAGCCCTGGCTTCGGGGCTCTTGCTGGAAGGACGCTGCGTGCACCCGGGGCACATCTTCCTAAGGCTAAGCTTCCCGCCCACGTAGAAAACTAGAGCGAGTCTGGCAGTTCCGTCTCTTCCCCCTTGAAGCACCTTGGATTTGTCCACCAGGCGGGAGGGTCTATGTTGCTTCCCTTCTTCTTCAGACCCTCTCTTGCCTCGTTTGCCTTGACAATCCGCTCCTGGAAAGGAGATCATCTTTAATCCTAAACTCATGGCTTGGGAAAGATGGGAGGTGGAAAGTCTGGTGTCTTGCACTTAGCTAAAGCCAGAACGGTGCCACTGGTGCGTTTTTCTCCTGAATCAGTATCATTTAACGTCTGGGGGTTCCACGGACGCCACTGAGAGCCTTAGCCAAGCTATAATTCAGCCCCCGGGAAGATGTACATTCACAAGTTCATGGACTCACTGAGAACTACCCATGGGCTCACATCCCTCCAAATCTCTAGCCGGGATTTAAGGACCCCCTTTGGTGAAGCATCTGCATCCCTGTACTCTTTTCCCCTTCAACTTTTCTATGGCCGTCCCTCCAAGGCCTGCAAGGTTGATGTGATGTGACAGGCGATCCCGGTGTGGGGGGATGGGCGTGTTCAAAGCCTTGGTGGGCTTCTTTCTCTAATATCCTTGCTAGAAGGATTATGGGCACCAACCTGAAAATCCCACCTGCACACCCAGACAGCCACACCTGCCTAATCACAATATAATCAGTGTTTTTCCACTTGGTCATTCTAGAGCAGATGTATGATTTAAAAAATTCTTCAACACTTCGCTGCGGGTTTACAGTGACAAGCGTTCCGGCTAAGTTTGTTGTTATAAACCAGTGCACAAGCCTAACACTTCCTTTGAATTGGAAATACAGATCTTAATAAGGCAGCAGGAGAACAGTTTTCAGAATCATCGTGACTAATGAATGATGACTTAGGTCCTCCCAAACTGACCGCGTGAGTTGGCATTGCTCATTTGTGCAAGCAGCTCTCTTCATATGTGTGGACATTTCTCAATCAATAATCTCAGAAAGCTGTGTTTCAAGGCTTCCTCCCTCAGTTCTACTCATTGTTCTGCTTTGCCTGACTTTTCTCTCTTCCCTCTGTGCCATTTTAACTACCCTTTAACACTTTAAAATTTATTACAGGGTTTTAAGTCACGATCTGACTTGGCCAATTTTCCCTCTTAAAGATAAGAAAGTTGTTATTCCCACAAAAGCAATAGCTGCTAGTTTGCTTATTTTTCAACGTCTTTAATTTTTTTTTAACTTGTCTCCCAAACACACATACAAACCCTACAAATATCTCTACTTAATTACTTCATTGGAGGCAACATTTCCATATCTCTAGTACTAGAATGTTCTAGGTCACTTGAATTTCAATATTCATTTTTTGCTTTTATTAGAGAGGTGTATTGTTTGATGACCTAGTTCCATTTAGTCTAAAAAAAAGTCTTTGTCCCCCTGACTCCTTTTCAGTGGCACATAGCCTTTCTCTAATAGCTGCTTTTATCTGTATAGTGTAATTTATTGTTACACCTAATATAATACTTTGTTATGTAAATGATGTGTTGATGCATATGATATTAAAACTGCATTCACTGGGGATTAACCCACGGGGATGACATCATCACGAGCCAATCCTCTATCTGATTTGAACATGCATTGACAAGAGTCACATTGTCATGTTGAGCAAGGGTTCTATATTGCCTGTGATGAATAAGAGAAAGAGGGAAGTCAATTTTGGCTCTTTCTCTCAATTAGCTGCCCAGTTGGAGAGTGTTGGGGATTTCTATACTAAGAAGCTTAGCTTAATAAAATTCTCAGATTGCAGTTTATAGATCTCCTTAGAATTTGCAGAAGTATGTTTCCCCCTTATGCCTCCTTCTTCTTTGGGAGTTTTTTACGCTACATTTTGGCGCTATTTCTTTACAAATATGGAAAGATGTCATAGTAAATGGACTAGTCTTTTGAGGTTTTGTTTTTGGTCTCAAGATAAATGGAACATCTAGTTGATGGATTCATTTATATACATGTGTGCATTTCATCAGGTGCAGGATAAATAAATCTGCTAAGATTAGCAAAATGACTTCCAAGTCCCAGAGCCAGTCGTAGATGACTGGGAGATCATACGGTGGACTTTCTCCGAATTCGTTAGGAGAGATCCAGGATTGAGGGTGAGGGACAGGCGAGAGGAAAAAGACGTCCACAAAGGGATTGGCGGAGGGATCTTGGCCACATTAATCACTTCATAGCTATTGGTTTTGAAAACATTATTAGAAAAAGCTCCCATCCTTCCTAACCGTCCTTACTTACAGACATAAGCTTGAGTTACACTTCGTAATAATAGCCCACACAGTTTGTGATCTCTGGCAACTCCCCCACAAGAAAAGAATTAACTTTGGCTCCCCATCACAAAGTTAACTCTTTGTGTTTTACAGTTGTTAGTCAAGCTAAATCATTTTCTTCCATAAAGTCAGGGAAAAGGACTCGTGTGTGTGTGTGTGTGTGTGTGTGTGTGTTTAAACATAAGTTTAATTGCATAATCAGGTTTAAAGACTCAAAGACTCACAGAATTTTAAATCTAGAGAGCACCTCAGGAGTTCAGTATTCTAAAAGATCTAGGGTAAAAGGGGTTATGACTTCAGCCCATTACCTTGTAAAAAGAACTGGGATCCTAACTTCTAGCCCAGTGCCCTTTCCTGACTTTTCTGATAAGGGCCTACAGAGTGGTGTTGGGATGCTGGAAGGACCCCTCATTTCAGCTGTGTCTGCAGAGCAGGACCGTGTCCCCCTCTCTTCCTATCAGGGATCAGTTAGAATATTAGGCGGTTGAACCCAGCTCAGGGATTTGACAACTGTATGCATCAGCTAGCCTTGGGTTGCTTCCTAGTAGCTGTCCTAGTATTTGCAATTAGAAAAGACACACTTCTAGGGGCGGTGGCCGTGGAAGAGGGTGGGATCGGGTGACTCAGTTTGGCTCTATTTGAGCATGTGGAAAGACACAAACGTTAAAATGAAGATGAGGCATGATGGAAGGTTTGAGAGCTCAGAATATTAATTTATTGTGTGATCTGTCTCCTCTGTCATACCTTGTAATTTTCAGTTGCTGTAAGACCAAACTGGTAATTTGGAATAAAACTGTTTTCTGGCTTGGTTGTGAGTCCTGCCAATGGTGCCCTGCCTTTGTTGAGCACTTAGTGTGTGTCAGGTATAGAATGTTGACGTTCATGAAACATCCTGGTTAATAAATGGCTTTCTCTCTGTGAATGAACTATGGATGTCCAAAGAGTCATGAATCAAAAACCGTGTTGAATCTTTCTTTGTCACTCTTTTTAATTCAAAAGATGTCAGGATCTTACAGTAGCAAGTCATTAGCATGGGCATAGATGATTTTAATTCAAAAGTCTGGGAGTGTCAGATATTAGGGAGTTCTTATTAATGAAATGTTAACGAAATGACAAATAAAAACAAGATGCTATATTTAGAAAGATAGACAGGTAGTAAAGATGTTGCTAATTTGTCTCCTTTCGTAAGACTGTTTATAGTATTTTTAGTGGAGAAGAATGGAGTATCTCTTTTAGAAAAATGCCCTTGCATTTCTTATAAAGAGAAAACACTAGGCTTCTTTTTTTAAATAAAAATACGGCATTACAGAAAAGAAATAACCTTTTTTTTGATTTGTTGTATTTTTTCTGCTCTGAGTTTATTTCAAACTAGAAAGGCCGTTGAACATTTCTGCAGCATTTCACTTGTCTTAACTAAAGGTGGAACTGTCCAAAACCTGAGTTATTATTAGTTTTTAAATGACTATTGCATCTGCTTAAACTCTCTGTTTCATATCTATGCCACATGTCCCAAAGTCTTCTCTGAAAATTCACAGTTTCATTTCTTTATTTTATTCAATTTTATTTCATCTTTTGCCTCGTGAATCCTGAAAATACTGATGAGATTTTGGTCTTCCAGAGTGCAATACTGGGCCTGCAACTTGGACTTTAGGCAAAGTGTTTAAAATAATCATAGAAGGTTTCTAACAAGGAAGAAACTTACAGACCATCCAGGGCAATGGTTTTCAACTGGGGGCAGTTTGGCTCTGTAGGGGACCTTTGCCAACATCTGGAGACATTTTTGATTGTCTCAGCGTGGGGTGGAATTACGTTACCGGATGTAGAGAACAGGGGTGCTGCTAGACTTACACTAAGGCATAAGGCAGCTCCCACAGCAAAGAATTCTGGGGCACAAAATGTCATTGGTGCTGAGGTGGAGAAACTTGGATCCAGGGTGACTTTTGGGGCGCCCAGACCAGTGAAATGGCTTACCCAATGTCCCCAGCTCCTTGTTTCTGGCAGGAACTGAGGTCCCTAATGCGTACGCTAGGATTCTTTGCATCACACTAGGCTTGTCTTGAAGATGTCTTTTCTATTTGATTTCTTTAATTTATAAAGAAAATGCATATATGGGGTAGAAAAGTCAAACCCTGTAAAAGAGTATAAAAAGGAAAGTGAAAAAATGTACCCAGTTCTGCCATCGAGAGAATACTTAATACTTTTTCATATGTCAGTACATATATTTCCAATTCCCTCCTTCTGCCTTTATCCACAGAGAGATGTTGAGACCAAATCATTTTAGACAAATGGGGTCATATATCATATAATCTGTACTGTTTAGTTTACTGGGTAAAGGGCCATGGGAAGGCCTTTGGTGAACCCATGGCTGGGGAAGGAGTCTGGCATCTCTGAGGTCAGCCCACGTCCATGCGGTTAGGTAAAACCCCCTATTATGAAGACTTTCTATGGGGTGTGGCCATTTACCTGCACTCCAGTGAGACTCAGATACTCTCTGGAGCCATTCTGGGAAGGATGACAATTTGGTGAAGAGAGTTCTAGGCCATTCTCTTTTGTGGCTGTATGTTTTTCTATTTAAAAATGCATCTTCCTGCTGGTCATAAAAACACCCAAAGTTAAAAAGCAGCCTTGAGTTTTCTTTGTGATGCATTGCTCTTTGCCAAAGACAGCAAGTTTCATAATGTCAGTGCTGGAATACATCCTTCAGTTTGATGTTTTATTATTGGTGTCCGGTTTAAGATTTTAAGCAATTTGAAAGCCAGACATATTTTATACAGCAGGGCATTTAATTAAGGCCATCCCAACATGTATTATTGGGGTGAATTCTCTACACATATCAGTGGGGCTAACAATTCACTGGGGCCTGCAATCTCCGTTACTATTTAAATCATTTGGCAGCTCTTCCAGAAGCAGCCAGATTGTAATGTAAACATCTGTTACCTTTTCTCTGCTTTCAGAAGTGATTATGCAACCCGGCTTCACATCCGAGACCCAGCTTTCTTCATCTATATTTTTGGATTAATTCGTTCTCAACACACACACACACACACACACACACGCACACGCATGCACACACACATCCGCAGACATAAATCAAAAGAGCCGTAAAATTGGTTACCATGGGTCCAGTCCTCCCAGGATAAAACTCGCATCTTCTCCACACTCTGTCCTGCTCTTTGCAGACCGTTGGATCCCCTTAGGAGCTTGGAGCTCCATTAAGCGAGCTGGGGGATGGCTAGGAGTCTGTCCCTGGTACATGTCCGGTTCTCCTTGTGTGCGGAATTTCCACTCACCTCAGCTGGGGGCCTTTGGGGAATGAACTGGTTAAGATATAAACATCCCCAATAAGGCCGCTTAGTAGCAGTGGGGCTTGGGGTGGGCGGCAGTGGGCAAGGAGGCATTGAAATGGAATTGGATGTTAGATAGCAAATGTCTGTTTCATTAAAGTTTTCTTCAAGTATTTACCATTGTCACATGAGGGAATCCTTGTTAAATATTTGCTTTGTTAGCCTTTGAAAAAAATCATCGTAGCTACAGTAGCTATCATTTGTTGAATAAGAATGTTGCTGGGTACTGCGCTATTTTATTTGCTTTTTATTTTTTAAAGGTTTATTTAATTGAGAGATAGAAAGAGAGCGCATGGGGGAGAGGCAAAGGAAGAGGGGGCGAGAGAATCCTCAAGCAGACTCCCTCCTGAGCACTGAGCCTGACCTGGGGCCTGATCTCATGACACTGAGATTGGGATCTGACCCAAAACCAAGAGTCGGTCCCTCAACCAATTGTGCCACCCAGACAGCCCTATGCTAAGTATTTTTTTAATTAATTAATTTATTTGACAGAGAGAGAGAGAAAGAGAGTACAAGTAGGTTGAGTAGCAGGCAGAGGTAGAGGGAGAAGCAGGCACCCCCTGAGCAGGGAGCCCAATGTGGGACCCGATCCCAGGACCCTGGGATCCTGACTTGAACTGAAAGCAAACACCCAACTGACTGAGCCACAGACATCCCTACCCTAAATGTTTTAAAAAATTGCACTAAAATGCAGATACCATAAGTTTATGTAACCCTATTTTTAAAAAAAAATTTTTATTAAGATTTTACTTTTAAGTTATCTCTGTGTCCAACGTGGGGCTTGAACTCACAACCTCAAGATCAAGAATCACGTGCTCTACCGACGGAGCCCGCAGGGCTCCCGCTACTTCACCATTTTTTTAAGTGTGTCATCCTGTGGCATTAAGTGTTCACGTTCTGTGTAGCCTTCCCCACCCTCCATCCCCAGAACTCTTGTTCGTCCTATAAAACCGAAACTCTGTGCCCATTAAACAGCAGCTCCCCGACTCCCTCCTCTCAGTTCCTAGCGGCCAATTCTCTTTCTATCTCTAAGGATGTAACTGCTCCAAGTACCTCGCTGAAGGAGAATCATACGGTATTTTTCCTTTTGGGGACTAGCTTATTTCACGTTGCATAGTGTCTTCAAGGTTCATCCATGTTGCAATGCATGTCAGAGTTCCATTCTCTTTTAAGGCTGGGAAACATTCCATTGCATGTGTAAATCCCATTTTGTTTATCCATTCATCTCTCGAGGTGGATGGCTGCTACCTTTCGGCTACTGCGAATAATGCTCCCATGCACGTGGGTGTCCGGATATCTTCTTGAGCCTCTGTTTGCTGTTCTTCTGGGTATGAGCTCAGAAATGGAAGTGCTGGATCATATGGCAATTCCATTCTTCATGTTTTGAGGAACCATTGTACAGTGTTGCATAGAGGCTGTATCACTTTACTGGCCTAAACATTTTTATGCACTATCTCATTTAAGCATCCCCCAACCCTTGGACGGTGGGGAGAGCCATCATCTCCTTTCTGTACACCAGGAATGTGAAGGACACTGGATAGGGACCACACAGGTGGCTTGTGGCAGGAACCACAGTGTGAGCCCAGGCGGTGTGGGAGAGCCAAAGCTCCCACTCAATCATTCATTCTTCCAGTTCAAGAAAGATTGGCTGAACGCTTCATGTGCACAGTCCAGGTGTGGTGGGGGATGAGAGATAAATAACACATATGTTCATGGCAAGGAAAAGCCCTCAAAGTCCTCATCCTGCCACACTAAGGAATTTGATTGAGATGTGGAGCTCCCGTGGGCCCCACTCACTGTGAAATTGGTGTTTGATCAAAATACTAAGAGGCCGGTAGCCATACATGATGGTTATTTGGGCTGTTAATATTAGTGCTGCCTCAAATCCTCTGGCGATTAACAACCGTGTGGCTCATGGTGTTTAGAATGCCATGCCAATGTTTGCTTCTCGTCAGGGGTGGGGTGGGTAGCCGTGAGTGTAGACAGTGCAAGGAAATCATCGAGATCAAGATAAGCCTTAGGTAGGATCTGAGGGATGATTGCATTTTTATTTTACGGAGACCATAGGCGGAGTACACGGGCATCTTTCCCACCCAAAACACAGCTTAATGGAGTCATTGCAAAAGAAGGCACGTTTAGTCACTTTATAGAATTAACAATTGATCAGTTTTGTGGTTCCCTAGTCCTTTCTTAGCACCCCATGTTTATTCATTATTGTGATTGCACAGTGGAAGCCACTCTGCCTGATGTGATGAGCAAAAGCAAGACGCCGAGGCATTTAAATACACTTGAAATTAACGTTTGCACAAATAGGTGTAGTCTAATTTGATTCTAAAGGCCTAGAAATAAGCCTGTAGCTAAGGGTGTCCTCCTGGGAATCCTAAGTCAGAGGTGTGTAGCTCACTTGCAAGGTTTCTGTATTATTTAAAAGGAAAAGGACGATGTTTGGAACACAGCAGCCCCATGTCCTTCGTGGGTGAGTAGGGGGAGCAGAGTACCAGTAAACTTGGCTGTTGATACTGGCCTAGCATATTGGGTTACCCGTTAGGATGGAGCAACAAGCTCTAGTGTTCTTGAGAGCAGGGGAAAAGTCAGCTTGTCCGGATTGTCCTGATATATGCTCGAACAAAGTACACTAATCATTGTATGGAAGTATTCATCAGAGAAGGAAAATATACTCCTCAAGTCTGAAAGTTAAAGTCACCCTGAGAAAAAGGACTGGCAGAATTCCTAGAAAACTCTGTTTCTTTAAGACATTGGATTCCAAATTTACTCTCTTCACATTTACAAAAGACTCATGATCCCAAGTGTAAACTCAGTTTCTGGTTTGATGTGCAAATATTTCTGAACCATAACATAAACAGACACGAACGTACAAGCAGTTGACTCCATCCATATACAAGTTTCCAAGTCCTCATCGACTCAGAAGTCAGCAATGAGCAGAGATGAATATAGGGTTTATGCGGATTGCAAAATTTTTTTGTCCTCTGAACATTCTGGATGTAAAAAATCTATTTCATGTTATCAAGTCTTGTGTGGTATGCTGGTATCCCAATTCCTGTTTTATTATGATTCTTTTTATTGAAGTGTAGTTGGCAGACAATGCTACGCCAGTTCAGGTGTACAACACAGCAACAAGTGTATACTTTACGCTGTGCTCACCGCACGTGTAGCCGTCCTCTGTCACCGCACAAGGCTGTTACAGTAGCATTGGCCATATTCCCTGTGCTGTATCTTTTATCCCCCTGACTTCCTCCTTACATAACTGAAGCCTGTGTCTTCCATTCCCCTGCACCCATTTTGCCGGTTCCCCCAAGCCGTCTTCCCTCTGACAACCATCAGTTTGTTCTCTGTATTTATGGATCTATTTCTGCTTTATGTTCATTTGTTTCCCTGATTCCACATATAAGTGAAATCATATGGTATTTATCTTTGTTTAACTTCCTTCCCTTAGCATAATAACGTCTAGGTCCATCCATGTTGTCACGAATGGCAAGATCGCATTCTTTTCTTTAGTATATGTGCTGCCGAAGCGAGCACGCGTTCTTTTTTCATAAGAACCACCTGGAGGGTATTGTTAAAACACAGATTCCCAGGGTTCGCCCTCAGAGCTGCTGGTTCAGTAAATCTAGGCAGGAGCCTGAGAATTTGCAGTTTTGACGAGCTCGCCAGAGCACCGATGCGGTCAAGTCTATGCGTCACATCCGTTGTTACTGTGCGTTTTTCAGAGTTAAAAAATTTTAATACAGACATTTTCATACAACCAGGTTGTTTTGGTTCGGTTGTGTGTTTCTCATTTTGGAATATGCTGGTTAAGTTTGTCTAAAAAGTATAATTCTGAAGATCAATTTAAATCACTGAGCCCAAAATACAAATTAGATGTTGTTTGGATCAGGGTTACATAGGAGAAACTGATCTTGATAATGCCCTAAGTTTCTTTTAGAGTGTAAGGTATATTTTCCATAGTTAAGAACTTTTAGAATAAGAATCATATAGTTGTTTAAATGGATATTGAGGCAATTTGGCTGTACACAGTGTGGAAGGAGCATAACATCTCCTTCTGTCATCTGGCTAATGTCTGTACTGACCAGGGAAAAAATGTGATCTGTATTTTCATATACTGTGGGTCTGATTTAAATTGTAATCCTGCCGGCAGGTGACACACAGGAATTTCGTTCTGGTTCCTGTACAGTTAAGACCCAGCAGATGTTAAAAGCTGATGTGGATTTAAGGTTTCATCCGTTCTGGGAGTAATTGAAGATTTAGTTAGGACCAGAAGATGGAGTTGCAGATAGAGTTATAGGGCTTGAGGGGGTATGGAAAGTTTTTGCACAGATGCCTGGCTTGTTGCGTTCTCTTACCACTTAGAGGAATAAATTATCATCTGTGTTTGCTTAAATGAAAAGCTTTCGGTGGATTTTACGTTGTGTTGCACTATTAACAAGAACTTGAAGTTTGCAAACCGGAGTCTCTTCTGAATGAAAAAGCAAACCCTGAAGAACTTGATTATTTAGATCTTGATTCATTTATTTAAAAATGGCGGTTTTGTGAGAATTTTTCGAGATAGTCTGACTTATAGAAATGTGTGAGTGTTGGCAGGAAGGTTAGCATTGGCTAAGCCACCAAGAAGAGTGGATGGGCCGGGTCAGAGTCACTCGCCCTTTTCTGTCTCCAGAGCTGTGTTTTAATTACATGGCTGGTTTGCAGAACCGTGGTGCTCTCGCGAAGGCTGTGGCATGTTGCGTATGACTAGGTCTGTACTAACATTTCCTTGGGACCCATCAGTCACTGCTGTCCCTTCGGCAGGTTCCACTTTGGTTATCTTTGCCCAACTGTCAAGAAGCAATAGCTCTCCTCCCTGGCTGCCTGCCCCGGTGCCCTGTGTCCCCCCTTCGGTTCTCAACTCCAGACAGTTAGGCGATGAGACTTTCAGGTTGAGCGGCAGACTAGGGCACGACAGAAGCTAGTTTACATGGAAGACAAAGCAGCAGAAATAGCCACTTATTGGGGAAAAAAAAAGAAAGCGTGGTATTTTTCTGCTGGCTGGGAATGGTGGGTCAGTGTCATGACAGCAACTACTGTGTCCTCTGGACAGTGATGCTCTCAATGATGAGACAGGATCACAGCAACCAGTGACCTTGTGGAGGACCCCTGGTAGCATGCAAGCGGTAGAAAAATAAAGGTAAGACTGCAGTAAGATTAAAAGAAAACCTCCCCTTTAATGACGCCTTCAACCCATTTCTAAACCTCTCTCTCCAAATACTATTAAGAGTTGGGCTGATATCATCCCGCACATATTGAAAATACATAATGCCTCAAAGAAATCCCGACAGGAGGAGGGGGAAGGGACTGACGATGTGTTAGAGACCCTCTCTAACCATTTGAAGTTCATTTGTCAGTGCTCACCAATCAACGGAAGTCAGAAGCAGATCTGGCATTTTCCGTTTATTTCAAAATATAACGTGGAAACATCAAAACATGCTGAACTTTCCTATTTGTGTTATTTAAATCATGTGTGTTTACTAAATATGCAGTATTGTGTGAATTTTCTCACTTAAGTAATTTACTGTACATCGGGTTCAATAATTTACATTGTTACCATTATCTTGGAGTCCTATCATGTTGATACAAAAATAGCTCTTGTCCATTTCTTTAACTGCCTAACTTTCATTAGGAATGTACTACATTTTATTTAGTTGTTCTCTACAGGTGGATATTCAAATTTTTCCTTTTTCTTCTTTACAGGGACTATTATGAGAACAGTCTTTTTTTTTTTTTTTTCTTTGAATTATATTTGACATACAATGTTCTGTTAGTTTCAGGTGTACAATGTAGTGATCCAACAGTTGTATTCCCCGTACTGAACTTTCCATCCCTGGGACTTACTTATTTTGTAATTAGAAGTTTGTACCTTTTAATCTTCTTTTTTTTTTTTTTTTTTAAAGACTTCATTTATTTGACAGACAGAGACCACCAGTAGGCAGAGAAGCAGGCAGAGAGAGAGAGAGCGAGAGCAGGGAACCAGGCCTCCGGCTGAGCAGAGAGCCCGATGCGGGGCTCGATCCCAGGACCCTGAGATCATGACCTGTGCCAAAAGCAGAGGCTTAACCCACTGAGCCACCCAGGTGCCCCTGTACCTTTTAATATACTTCACTGATTGTGCTCATACTGTTTTCCATAGTAGCTACACCCATGTACATTCCCGCCAACAAAATCCCGAAAGAGGGATCCCCCTCTTTTTTTAAGGATTTTATTTATTTATTTATTTTAGAGAGAAAGGGACAGAGAGAGAGGTAGCTCGTGCACGAGATCGGGGGACGAAGGAGGGAGAGAGGGAGAAGCAGATTTCATGCTGGGCGTGGAGCACAACTCAGCTTGATCTCTCTGGGCCCTGGGATCCTGACCCAAGCTGAAATCAGGAGTCGGATACCGGTCTGACTGAACCACCCATGGCCCCGAAGGTTCCCTTCCCTGTGAGAACGCTTGTGAACAAATTTATACCTCCCATTGAGATGCAACGTTTGCTGTTTAAAGCCCTCTCGTAATTACATGTAGCTTTGTAGCCACTTGCTAGTGTTTTTTTATTTTATTTTATTATTTAATTTTTTTTTTTTTTAAGTACACCCAGAAGAGCCTGGTTAGAGGATGTGTGTTATAGTGTTAGGTTGCTTAAGAATGCATCTGGAAAATGTGGGGACTGCAGAAAGTCTCTTTCATTATCCTTTTCTCTTGAATCAAGATAACCCCAGAACATGTCAGGCTTTGGACATGAGAGGTAAACAGTCTTACAAGTTCCAGTAGAACTTTCTGCCACGAGGGAGAAAATTCTGAAGTCTGTGTCATCCATTAACAAAAGCCGCTGAGCCGCACGGGACTGTTGAGCACTTGCAAGGTGGCTGTTGTGTCCAAGGAACTGAATTTTAAATTCCAATTTATTTTTAAATTAACTTAGCTTTGGGGCACCAGGGTGGCTCAGTGGGTTAAAGCCTCTGCCTTCGGCTCAGGTCATGATCTCAGGGTCCTGGGATCGAGCCCCACA
>NW_019154094.1:25403348-25541928 GCF_002288905.1 Enhydra lutris kenyoni | reverse complement strand
ACAGGGTGGCTCAGTGGGTTAAAGCCTCTGCCTTCGGCTCAGGTCATGATCTCAGGGTCCTGGGATCGAGCCCCACATCAGGCTCTCTGCTCAGCAGGGAGCCTGCTTCCTCCTCTCTCTCTGCCTGCCTCTCTGCCTACTTGTGATCTCCGTCTGTCAAATAAATAAATAAAATCTTTAAAAAAAAATTAACTTAGCTTTACATTTAAGCAGGCACTTGCCTGCCATTGGCTGCCATTTTGGACAGTGCAGGTGGAGGGTAAACTCCGTGCGAGGAGGTACAGCTACTGTTTGACTGTTTTACTCCCAAAATGTCTTAACAAGTGAATCCTGAAGAGATGGAAATGTAGTCTGTTGTGCTCGACAAGAGGCCCAAGACTCTTTCCCTGAAAATAGAGGTGTAAATAATCTACTGAGAACAGGACAGGTCGTTAAGATTTATCAGGCGTTCTCCTTCCCTCCTTCAGACTCGGGTCTGCCCTGGGCTGGCTGGGCTGCAGCATCGTTCTGCTGGGGCAGTTCTTTGTAAAGTGAATTGATGGCTGTGTAAATACAGCCATTAACCTCAAGCACCTCTGACAGCTCCTTGGGCGCTGGAGTTATCCTTGCCCTTGAAAATGCTGGTTGATGGATGCAAAGATATTAAAAAAATTTTTTTTTCCTTCTCTAACTGTTGGAAACACTGAACCCTTTAAGGACTGGCCAAAGGAGCCAGTGCAATTGAGGACCTACTAGGTGTAAATACTCTGGCGGGGCTTTGGAATTCTGTTATTGCAGAGGGCTAGTTTATAGGTTTGCTCTAGATGAATCAGAAATAGGACCCTGTGTATTCGTAGGTACGTCTTCTTTGAAAAAATACACATGCAGATAAAATTTGAAAGCTCCGGTCAGAGGAAGTTTGTGGAAAATTTGCTCTGAAAGCAAATGGAGTTTTATCATTCTCCACTTTCGTATATATTTTAAAATTAATAGCGTGCCTTGCTATGAAAAACACCTTCCCTTTCTTGTCTTGGGAGATGGTTGTAGGAGATTGCCTGGGAGTGGAGACAGACATAAGGTAGATAAGATTCTCACACTGAAAATGCATTTGGTTGGGGCATCTGGGTGGCTCAGTGGGCAAGACACGCAACACTTGATCTCAGAGTGGTGAGTTTGAGCCCCACGTTGGGGGTGGAGCCTACTTTAAAAAAAAAAAAAAGAAAGAAAATGGATTTGGTTGTAGGAAAAATAGGCGTTGTATAAAAGTAGGGCCAAAAGGTGAGGGTTGCTAGTATCTTGGTTTTCTGTTGTCATCTGAGATCTCTTCCCCTTGCTTTTTCTCCTAGAATCACCTTGGCCATCTCTCATTTCCTAGAATGCCTAAACTCGCTCCTTCCTCGGTGACTCTGTACTCGATGTTCCTTTCCTTGGAACGTGCATCTTGTTTGTTTCCTTCTCTTTTTTGGCTGGCTCCTTCTCATTCTTTAAATCTCATTGTTACCTCAAGAGCATAAATCCCTTACCTTCTCAGAGCAACAGCAATCTGCCTGCCTATAAAGCATTGGTGGGTGTTTCCAATTGCTGACCAGGTGGAAATGCTTTGAAAACTGCAGCTTAGTGTATAAATGCACACTGTCATTACTCCTGAAGTTCTGCCAAAAGCCACATTGCTTCTGCCAAGCTGTAGTGATCTTCTGGAAGGCTGGGCATTGGTGTGAAAATGCAGAGGTGTTGAATTCAGAGTTTGGGCTTCTACTCTTCCCTCTGATCCTCGGTGAATGTCGTTGCTTCCCTGAGCTTTCCGTCTCTCCACATTGACACACAGGTGAGGAAGGCTGTGATCTTGCTCTTGGGTTTGGATGAGCTTGAAACACACACGGTGTTCCAATTAAATTTCACGGAAGATAAAACCTGAAAATTCAAACCATACAACCCCTTAGTCTCATCATAAGTGCAGTTGAGGTACCGTTTACATCCGAAATCTGTTATTATGTTAACATGTTGAGGAAGCATGCAACACTGACCAAACTGAGTCTTCTGAAAGGTTCCCTGAGGTGTTGAAAGGCACCATGTTGGAGAATCTACCTTTCTTTCATTGACCTAAACATTGATCGTTCATCTTTGCAGAGTGTGTATATACAATATAGGGTTGTGGAAGAGATGCTAGGTGTCTATGGAATATCTGTTCTCCCCCTTCCTTCCTGACATTCTGATTTCTTGTGAGGCACATGCTGTCCAGAATTCTGACTATTTTGCAGCCTCTCTGGCTCTTGGGTGAACGTGTGAGATACATATAGAAATGCCAGGTAGTACTTCTGCAGAGTCTTCCTAAAATCAAGAGCGGAGCCCTTTGTGGATCTCTAAAGTCCTAGAACGTGATGTGATAGTTGGCTCTCCAGCAGCCATCTTGTTCTGTGAGGTGACCTTGAGGGTGATAGGCAGGTGGGAAGAAGGCAGAACAGAAGGTGCAACAGTGGGAGGGCTTGATGATTGTGTAGTGCTCAAGTACCTGCCTTGGCTTGTGTATCACTGGGCTTAATTTTTGTAAAAGAGCAAGTCATTTTGTGTTGAAGCCTTTATTTTCTATGTCATTGTTATAGGCAGTGATGTGAAATGATGCAGGCAGAAGGTTAGCACCCAACCCTTTATGAGTTCATAACATGGTAGAAGGATTTATAGTTTGTAAATCCAGAATGCTCCTTCAAGTTATGTGTAGACATAGCTTTAGTTCTGGAGAACCTAAGTGATGGGAAAAGGAATGCAACACTTATAGATTTGGAATTGTACAGACTCATACCACACAGATAGATTCCAAGGGCCATTTCTGGGGAGAGTCACACAGAAGATACTCTGTGGTTTGGGAGCAAGATGTGAGGAGAAAACTGCCAAGGCTATTAAAAGCCATCAGAGAATTCTCCAAATTGCCAATATTGAAGTTAGTTACAACTCATTCTCAAATAAATTGAAGTCTTACCCATTTGATGTGTTTTGACAGGAAATGTATATTTACTGCCTGAACTGACTCCAATTGCTGAGCTCTGAACCACAGTATATCATAAATGATTAACATTAGACAGAGCCCGGAGGAACCTCACACCTTTTCTTGAACGGCGTTCTATAAGGAACAATTTCTCACAACTATAAGGTATTTACCCTATTTCTAAAAGTACACATTCATACTGGTGGGTTTTGAACTTGTCTGTCAAAAATAGTTACTGCTTTTGCAGACAGAGAAATAGTCACTAAAATCTAAGACAATGAGCAGATAAAGTCAGCATGTCTTGATCAATACCATATTTATTGACTGAGGATTAGATCTCCCTCTCCATTTCTTTCTTCTTCCTTACAGTTCTCAAACACACATTTTGCATAAGATGTTGGGTGCAGTGCGATTCTTGATCCTGATATGATTTTCATATTTGGGGATCTTTCCGTCTGATAAGGAGAGGTATCTACAAAGACAAGAGGAGGAAGGATATTCCATGTAGGGGAAATAACCTATTGAAAGTTCAGAGGTAGGAAAACTCATCTTCCATCATGTTTGACAGTTAAACTTTCTTATCAGCCAATTAGCATCCCAATTATTTTGTGTTGGTACATTTACAACAACAGCCTTAAATGTTGATACTTTAAAAATACATTAGTGCCTTGAAAACAGAAGAAGACTCTCAAGTTGGTTGGTTTTTAAGCGAGAACTAACCTGAGGGTACAGTAAACATTCCAGGAAAAGAACGGACGGTTTTACATTGTGTTCAGAGAAACCCATCATGTTCCCTCGTGATGGTTTGTGACTGCACTGTCTTTTGGGGAGGCATCTTCTCATCGTGCTTTGGTTGCCATTGGGTCAGATCTCAGAGCTTACACACGGGCTGTGGGCTTTATCTTTTTAAAGATTTATTTATTAATTTTAGAGACAGAAAGCAGGGAGAAGGGTCAAGGGAGAAAGAGAGAGAATCCTCAAGCAGACTCCCCACTGAGTGTGAAGCCTGACACATGGGGCTCAATCCCAGGACCCCCAGATCATGACCTGAGTCAAAATCAAGAGTCAGACACGTAACTGATTGAACCAACCCCGGCGCCCTGGTCTTGTGGGCTTTATAATGTCAGAATTTGGAGCCAAGAGCTAATCACGGTGGTTATAGGAGAATGCCTCTGTGAGAAGGGATTAGAAGAGTATGTGACTTCATAGGGTAGCATCAGTGGCAAAGATGAAAGCTACCCTTTGGAGCTGAGATCAGCAAACCTTTTCTCAAATGGCCACGTAGTAAATATTTTAGGCTTTGCGGCCCCATGGTCTTTGTTACAACTACTCAGCTCTGCCGTTGTCTTGGGGAAAGGGCCAGAAACAGTATGTAAATGAATGAGGGTGCCTGTGATCTGATACCTTTCCATTTATGGACTTGGAAATCTGAATTTTAGATCATTTTCACATGTCAAGCAATGTCCTTTTAGCCCCCCCTCTCCCCACTATTTAAAAATGTAAAAACCGTGCCTAGTTTATAGGTTGTATAAAAGCAGGGTGATTCAGTCCTTGGGTGTAGTTTGTCTACCTTGGACTAGAATAAAGGTCCATTTGCCCCCCCCCCCATAGCTGCCCTAGAATCTAGTGATTTCTAAATTTCCGTCAATCACACACTGCCTTCCTGTTTCCTCCCCCAAGTTTTCCCATATTTTTATTGAAATAAACTTATATTCAGTCTCGTCTTCAACAGTAATATCTGTGACATGAGTTTGATGATCTGATTAATGCAAGAGAGGCTAAATGCATCACTTCTTAAAATAAGCTTTGAAACTCCTAATTACTAAAACAGAAAAAAATTAGCTTTGTACACGCAATCACACCTCCCATACTGACTTAGCGGCTTCTGTTAATTTTGAAAAACTGAGGTGTAACTTATAATAAAGTACCCAAATCTTAACCAAGAGAGCCTTGTGAATATGCGTGTACACGCAGCTCACCCATGAAACCACTGCTCAGAATGTAGAACTTCTGGTACCTGATGTGTCCCTTGTGCCTGCCTCTTGTCACACTCACCCCCTTCCCCCAGGTGATCACAAGTCTCCCTCTGCTAGTAGAGCTTTGGGTTTCCCTCTTCATATAAATAGAAGCACACAATGCGTATTTTTCCTCGAGTTTGTTAAGCATTATGTCTGCTTTGCATGTAACCCTCCTTCATTGCTATGTAGTATTTCATTATATGAATAGGCCACTCTACTTACCCGTTCTGATGTTAAACTTTTGGTTTTTTTTTCTAGGTTTTGCCTGTTCTGAACATTGTCATATGCAGTTTTGGCGAACATACACACTCCTTTCTGTTGCATACCTTTGTTTTTTTCCGCCTGAGTATTTGAGCCAGGGCGGTTTCTTGCCAGAATTGTTAAATAATTAAGATAAAACATAATTAACACTTAAATAGCGCTTGTCATGTGCCAAGCACTATTCCAAATCCTTTGACTAAATTCACCCATTTAGTTGGGGTCAGTAGGACTATCGTCCTCATTGTACAGACAGGAAAACTGGAGAAGACGGTGAAGCTAGGGTCACACAACAACTTAGACCTTGAGTTTCTCTCCATCTCTCTCGGTCTTTCCACTTTTCTCTGTCTCTGAGGATGTCTGTCCAACCTTGATCAGATTAGTAACATTGATTTCTCCAGATGGTTACCCTTCCACAGGACCTTGTGCCCAAGAGAGAGGCCGCAAGGAACAGCCCTATAAATTGAATGCTGGGAGCTAATGATTTGAGCTGGAATTTGAACCCAGGGGGTCTGGCTTCAGAGCCTCCGCTCATAACCATTCTGCTAAATAAAACAGGCATTGTCTTCCGCAGCCTTTCCCTTTCCCTTCCAGCACATCGTCCCCCCTCTTTCTGGGCTCTTTGCTCTTCCAGCTGGCCCGGCTGCCTCCGCTCTTCCCTCTGTTCTGCCCCCTGGTGGCTACCTTTATTTTGCAACCCCACCCTCACGGCGACTAGGTGTAAATGGGGCAGAACTGGGTGGCCTTCAGGAAAACGGGGCTCCAGAGTCACTCGCCTGGATTTCGGTCTTGGCTGCGGCCCTGACTGTGCAACCCTGAGCAAATAATGTTAACCCTTTCAGGCGTCTTATCTGTGTAAAATGAAAATGCCAGGTGTGCTTTGGATGGGAAACACATGCACAGCACAGGGTTTGACACACAGGAAGTTTTCACTAGATACAAGCAGCCGCTGTATTTATTATTATTTATTTTGGTTGCTGTTTTTAAAAAGGAGTGTCTTTAGGACCATTTCAGTGAAAGACCGAGCAGCTCAAAATCTTCCCACGTTGGGGCGCCTGGGTGGCTCAGTGGGTTGGGGCGTCTGCCTTCGGCTCAGGTCATGATCCCAGGGTCCTGGGATCGAGCCCCGCATCGGGCTCTCTGCTCCACAGGGAGCCTGCTTCCTCCTGCCTCTCTGCCTAGTTGTGATTTCTCTCTGTCAAATAAATAAAATATTAAAAAAAAAAATCTTCCCACGTTAATTCCCCTAGGACAGACTGTTCCTTAGTAACCCCAAGCATTGATCTCTAACAAGATAACGTGGCTGGGGAACTATCTGGGGGTGGGATTCCTTCCCACAGTGCTTTTAAGCATGCCTTTCCCTGCATTAGGAACCTGGGTAAATGCCTTGAACCCACAAAGTGAGATCCACAAGTAGTTTAACATGCACTCAGAGGTAACTATCAGAAAGCCCAGCATCTTTTCTTTCCATTTTGTTAATCTCCGGTGGTTTTCTGAAGCCCAGGGAGAGCATTCATAGGGCTTTCCAATTTTCCAGCTATAGCGGAAGAAAAACTAAGCTTCTTCTCTTGGGGTTTAAGGGAAGATCATGAATGGGGGAACACTTGCATGGGAGCCAACGCACCTTGGTCCTCCTGGTTTTCAGATACATCCATTATTATTATTTCAACGTGGGGCTAGAACTCACAGCCCTAGATAGAGACCTGATCTGAGATCATGAGCCAGACGCTTAACTGACTGAGCCACCCAGGTGCCCCCGGCTACACGCATTATTAATTCTCTCTGAATGCAGTGGCACGTGCAGATGAGTAAGACTGATTAACGGCATGCTGCTTGCTTGCTCATCTGGTCCCCGACCCTTGCAAAATGCAGCGGGATTCGAATGAGGAAAGCCAGGGGTGTTCACTGTATGGAAAAAAATAAAAGCCCAATACAGTGTCGCTCGTCCCATTTTGCATTAATGCTACTGTTTTGCATTTAATTAGTGGCCGGTAGTTAAGTCAGGCATCTAACATTTTGGTTGTGTCCTTGAGCTACGGCAGTCTTTTTTTAATCAAACAGTCCCCCGTCCCCCCTCCTTTTGATGTACTGTTTGCAGGCAAATAAAAAGACCCAGTTTCGATGGGACTGGTAAGAGTGGAAGGGAGACTTGGGTTTGCAGGTCTTTGCTGATGTTTCATGATTAAAGGAGTGCTGGCAGGTGTAGGAAAGGAAATTGCTCATATACCCTTTAGGGATGGGCTTCCCTGTAATGTCTTGGGAAGTGGGAAACAGACAAGGGGAAAATAATAGAATGGGAATAATGGAATAAAGGTGCGGGAAATATTCTGTGAGCCTAGACTCAAAGAACGAAGGAGAAGGATCAGTGATTCGCTGAAACATAGCGGATGAAACATTGATCCAAGGGGGCTTGGGGGGGGGGGTGCCTTGGAGGTGAGTTGCAGAGAATTGAAATGATTTCACACCACTTGGGCTGATGGTCTGGGCACTAGAGCCCTCTGCGTAGATAAGAAATATATTACTACTAATAAGGGTCTTGAGCCAAAACAGCCCCACCGCTGACACATGTATCTCCCCGTACACATACCATTTCCAGGAGGCTTTGTGGCATTTTATTTTTCTGTTTAACCTTTTCTGACATGCTCATATAAATGAACCAATCTCCCCTCCCTGTCCCCTACCCGCTACCCCAAGATTACAAGTGAACTTGTATTTTTGTTATTCCTGTTAAGTGGTTCTCTGGCTTATTGATAAGCTATCCAGTGGCTGGTGGTGCTCTGCACATACACTTTCAAAATATTTGTTGATTAGCTTCGGGGATCCTGTTATGCTGGAGAGATGCTCTGTATTAGGGGATCCTTTTCTGAGAGTCTAGCTTCCAGTTCCATTTGGGGTATGTGCGTGCGTGTGTGTGTGTGTGTGTGTGTATGTGTGTACTGTGGGCTTTGGGCAGACAGTTTAACCTCTCTCACAGCTTCCGTTTCTCCATGTGTAAAACAGAGTCGATCATACCGACTAGTTAGGGGGGACTAGGATACAAGTGAGCGAGCCTGGGGACAGTACCCAACACTTAATGCCTCTCTTAGTGTCCCTTTTCTCTTTACCCTCTCAATCCACCTTAACAGGGAGTGCACTTCTTTTAGAAAAGAACGTTTAACTCTCATTGGAAAGCTCCTTTTAATAGCTGATGTTTTGTCCTTGTCTTCTGAGATGATAGAGACATGGGGGAGAGGACGGAGAAATCGCCAAGTGCCGTCCTCCATAGGAAAAAAATGGATTATGGAGGGTTAATCGTTACAGTTCGTTTTATCGATTGGCTTGGCATGATTGCTCTCCTCTCGAACATCAGCAGCGTCTGCTTTCAGCGGCAAGTTGCTCAGAATGTGGCCGCACCTTAACGTTTTGGGGCTACAGTTATTGAAATGTAAATTCCAGAGAAGGGAAAGATACGGAGTTTGACCCTCTTTTTGGGAAAGTGACACTACAATGAGCAAATATTCCAGGCAAAATCTACCACCAGATCCTTTTTACATGCTTGGTAATTAAATCCGAGATACGAGCTGCTATTTGTCAAACAATTAAGTACCGAGCATTGTGTCACCCTTTTAATGATGTTTTGTTATGACACACCTATAAGGTTGGGACAGTAGAATCTGACCACACATGGGATTTGGTGCTGAAGAAGTGTTTGCTTATTTATTTTTTTTTTTAAAGATTTTATTTATTTGACACAGATGACAAGTAGGCAGGGAGGCAGGCAGAGAGGGGGTGGTGGGAAGCAGGCTCCCTGCTGAGCAGAGAGCCCAAGCGGGGCTCGATCCCAGGATCCTGGGATCATGACCTGAGCCAAAGGCAGAGGCTTAACCCACTGAGCCACCCAGGCGCCCCTGAAGAAGTGTTTTAAAGGAAAATCGTATATAGTCAGAATTCTTCACTGAAAAATCCCGTATGTTTTGGGGTATAACCCTGTCAAAGAGTTCTTACCCCTGAAGTTTGAGAATTGCTGAGTTAGTCCCTAGGAAGGAACAAAGGGAATGCAGAAGTCTGAGCATTGCAATGTGTTGAATAAATGAACAATGAATGAATTCTGCTTATAACTACCAAACTTCTATAGGTGGATTATGGGCTGAGAATTCTTAAGTACTTCTCGGGCTTCAAGGGTCGGCTTGCTTCTCCCTCTTTAACCTAGATCTACCCTACGAGAGTTGTTGTGACGTTTCAGCGGTGCCGTGGAGCGCAACCTGACCCTGGTTACACGCTAACGTGAGTTTGTGTATTAAATGAGCCTATAATGACTGCGTTTTGCAATTAGTGCCTCATTTCTATGGGGAAGAACCGGGGTGGGCTGACTTGCCAAGGTCACTGTCAGATACTGGGGTGGCCCCGCGTGATCCCCGCCTCCAAGCGTTCACACCTTTGGGGGCAGGACCTGACGTGCTTCTAACCCATGGAATAGTGAAAGTGCGGGGATGTCATAGCTGTGATTGTTGCATTAGGGAAACTGTCAGTGGGCATGTTGGGAAAGCCCATGTGGCAAGGAAAGGCAGGTGTCCTCGAGGAGCAGAGCGCCGGCAGAAAGCCTTGGAACTTTCGGTCCGGCAAATGTGAGGATGAAGTACAGAGTGTTGGCACCCACTGTTCGAGTGGGGAAGACGAGTCTTCTTCAGTCCAGCCTCCAGGTGAGACCCTGGCCAGGGCTGATACTTAGACCGTAGCTTCATGAGACTGTAGGCATAACACTCAACGACACCGTGCCCAGATCCCTGGTCTGCAGAAACTGTGACGTCCTAAATGTGTGCGGCGTGAAGTCCTCAAATATGTAGTTAATTGTTATACAGCTGTAGATACACAGACACACAAATAGTGAGTGTCAGGATTTGAACCCAGTCCCATCTGATGGCAGACAGGAGGATCTGAGCTGATCTGGAGGGACCTGGAGGGCCATCTCATCCTGTGGCCTTTTGGTGGATGCCTGGAGCTTTCACTATCTCTGCACAGTGGTGGGCTAGGTCCTTCGGGACTGCCATTGGATGGGGTGGTGGGGGGTGGATTCAGTGTCTTTTGAGGCATCTGCATTCCATGTGGACAGATTCCTATTTCTTTAATGGACTGATTCACCTACTTACTAAGTAGAAGTATTTCTTGAAGGTCTCCTCAGTGCCCTGCTCTGTGCTGGTTGATGGGTTATGGTCTTGCCTCATAGAACTGACCTTGTCCAGACGCCTGGGTGGCTCAGTCGGCTAAGTGTCTGTCTTTGGCTCAGGTCCCGATCCTGGGGTCCTGGGATTGAGCTCTGTGTCTGGCTCCATGATCAGCCCAGAGTCTGCTTGTCCCTCTCCCTCTGCCCTGCTCATGTTGTCTCTCTCTCTCTCTCTCTCTGTCTCTCTTTCTCTCAAATAAATAAGACCTTAAAAAAAAAAAAGAAAAAAAACTGACATTGTTATAATTATTAAACCCTTATTTCTACACAGTCATGATTTTTAGACATTTTACTATGATTTCTCTAGAAATCAGTGGGCTAGACTCAGTGGGCTCCAAAGAGTATTTCTAAACCCTTTTCCACAAGACAACACTTCAGATATTAAACACTGTTGTCATTTTGTCCCCCAGAGTCTTCTTTTCGGGCTTGCTATCCTCCCAGCTTTTTCTACCATGTGGCACGTAGCTTTGTCTGGAGCTGCGCAGCCCAACCCGGTAGCCATGAGCCATAAGCGGCTACATAAATTTAAATTGATTAGAATTAAATACAACTAAAAATTCGGCTCCTCAATCATACTAGCCACATCTCCAAAGCTCAGTCGTCATAGGTGGGGGTGACGACTGCGTTGGAGATGGAGAACGTTTTCATCATGGCGGAAGTGCCATGGGCCAGGGCTGAATCTGAAACTGAACTGAATAACACAAAGTCTTTCATTCTGGTATAATTCACAGTATAACCGACGTATCCCTTCTCTAGCTTTAAGTAATAAACCCTTACTAATAAAACATAAGATCAAAATAACCTTTTTAGCAGCCATATTGTGCGCCTCATTTAAAATTCAAAGCCCTTCGAGACATTTCTGAGCAGTTTTTCTCCATGTGCTGTGTGAGAGCAGCGTTTATTCCATCCTCTACTGTCTACTTATGTTCTTGGACCCACACTTCATAATTTGCATTTACCTCCAGAGAATTTAATTGCTTTGACTTTCAATGGACTGGTCATCTTACTGGTTTTTTTTTTTTTTTCCATTTTGCTTTTGATGGACCAAAATTGTTGTGTTTCTTCCTAGGTTCAGTTCACCCCCAAGTTTGAGGGGAATGCAGGCAATATCGGTACCCAAATTATTGATGGGAAAATGAACAAACGTGGCTCTGGGTAGAGCCCAGTGGCAGACCACTAGAGAATATATTCTACATCAGCATAGATGTAATGAATCAGCAGAGAGGAAAACTTTTGATGGGTTACTCAGCCCACTTATTTTCATTATGCCTGGCCTCTGTTTCTTTATATTTTTGCATTGGAGTTTTATGAAAAACTCAGAATATCTTGGTGAAACTCTGAATTTTATGACCATAACAGTCATAACGGATTCCAAGGAATCGTTGCTGCTCCCTGCCACCCATGTTAGTAATGGCATTCTTTTTTTTTTAATAGATTTTATTTATTTATTTGAGAGAGAGAGACAGTGAGAGAGAACATGAGATTCAAGAAGGTCAGAAGGAGAAGCAGACTCCCCATGGAGCTGGGAGACCAATGCGGGACTCGATTCCAGGACTCTAGGATCACGACCTGAGCCAAAGGCAGTTGCTTAACCAACTGAGCCACCCAGGCGCCTGGTAATGGCATTCTAAGTATTTCTTATGAGGTTGGCCCATGATTACTGATCTGTGATTGGCAGAACCGCTTTTTTCATTCCTTTCCATTTGCTGGTACACCTCCTATTCTCCCAGATTTTTCAGAGTTTGCCAGTGATTTTTTGCTACCTGACACCTTATGCCAATGGTACTGTGGGGTTTAACTCCTCAGGGCCGGGATCCTCGGGCTCATTTAGAGAGGGCAGGCACTCTGAAAATCGCAACCCCTATTGTGGACCTCAATCCCCTCTAACCCATGTCCCCTTGACCCTTTTGGCAAGCGTCTCATCCTTCTCGACGGAACCCAGACGCAGACCGGAGTTGAGTAATTCCTCCTGCTGTCATCTGTTAGCCTCACACCACCCTCACCAAGCAGGAGACCTATGTCTTGTTGTTCTCCTTGCTCTGAGTGTAACAAAAGTAGCCCTTTTGTAGTTCTGTGCGTTTTCTGCTGGGCTCAGCTCATTCTGTCCTTTTGCCTTCTTGACACCCATATCAGAAGCTGGAAGTTTTTTCATTTGAAGATGGAAGCATTCTCCAAAGCAGATGACTTTACAGGAGCCGGCTAGATAGAAAGTGGGTATCTTGAGAATGGCAGTTGGTGCATATCTTTGCCTCCACCTTCTGTCTGGACAATGAGCATTAATTTCTTTAACTACTCTGGTTATTACTGATGGATCAATTTTTCTAAACCTTCTCTCCCTTGCCTTTTTTCCTCTCTCTTGGCCAAAATCACTTTACGGGGACCCTTTCATGATGGATGGGACATGCTGTGGACATTGGTTTTCAGATGGCAGGGAGTTCTGTGTAAGATGCAGGGACTTCTCTCCAAGAAGACTTCCAACCTTCACAGCGCTGTCCCCGCGAAAGTCAGCTGGGCATTTAACACGGATTTAACAAAGCCCTTAGAGCTTGTGTTAAGAGAAGGGCTCTGGAGTCAGACCTTGCTGGTTCAAATCCTGGCTTCCCAACTTACCAGCTTTATGACCTTGGCCAAATTATTAACCTTGCTGTGTTTGCATTTTCTCTAGGAAGGTCTGTGTCTCAGAAGGCTGTGGCCAGACATGGATGAGTTAATGCCTGTAACAAGTTTTCAGCATCATATTTGGCCGCTAGTTAGTGCTAAGTAAAAGCTTTCTAATAGCAGTGATAATTATTTGCGTACAGAGACTCTCAAGGCTAAGAGGCACAAATAATTGGAATTAGAGGGCAGTCATCTGGCAAGATTTTCAATTCTAATGTCCAAGGAGGGATATATGAAATCGATACCTGATTTTCTGTTGTGCCAATCAATGTATCATCTCCCAGGACATGAGAAAGGAGCGGGGAAGCAGAGCTAGCTTTGCCATTTGGAGGAAGGACGCTTCACCCTTTGACAAGCCCTGAGTCTGCATCTTGTTCCTTATCTCGCCTGCTTGTGTGCACAGAACGTTAGTTATTCACCTGGACCTACTCCCACCTGCTCCTTATCTTCTCTTCCTCAGATGGGAAATGACTTTCTGGTTTACTTTTGTTTCCTCCTTTCCAAAATGCCTTGGACTCCAGGCAGCTGGGGATTTTTACTTCGGGTTCAAGCCTGGTTAACACTGTGAACTTCAAGTTCAGTGATCTGTAGATGAAAATGTGGAGGGGGAAAAAAAAAGAAAAGGAAAAGAAATACTTTGGTTTAGATGGAAATTGGCCTGCAGAGAGGACTCTGTGTATTGTACAGAATTCAACACTATCTGAAAATGAGTTTCCACCATATGCTCACTCCCTGACCAGTGAGAACTCTTCCTTATAATAGATGCCCCCTTCCACCCACCTTATGGAAGACTCTTCCCTCACTAGGGCTCTGGCTGGGTTCTTTGCACCTCAAGGCCTTTGGATGTGCTGTTCTCTCTGGTTAAAAGCATTTCCTCCATGTGTCCCACAGCTGGCTCCTTGTCATCTTTTAGGTTCCAGCACAAAACAGTAATTTCCCACTGCCCTTGCTGAATTCTCCTCTCTGCCTTCTCCCCCTTCCTCATCCCTTTCTGTTGTCTGTTGTCATCTCTTTTTATCAATGTTGAATACTCATTTTTCAGATGGCTAAAACCAGCATACAAGGCAGAGACCTCGCCTGTCCCCTTCATTGCTCGTGCCCGTACCCAGAGGCAGTACCTATTGCATAGCTGGGGCTCAGATCTATTTGGCCAGTGAAGGGATTTTAAAATTCAGTGCAGGAAAGTGGCTGTAGAAGAGAAAAGGCTGCATTGCTCCTTTGCACTGGGTTGCAGGTACCTCTGCTATCGCATTACCCTCGGCAGCTGCAAAGGACCATTCCTTGCAAGTTCAGAGGTAAATCTCCAGGGAGCTGAGGGCTAGAGCACGAGGTACCAGCACCTATAAGCAGCTCGAGCTGCTCCTGTTCCATCCCTAGTGTCTGCCAAGTCTTTCTGCCTTCCTCACAGGGTCTACGGTGGCATCGCAGAGGCGGCCCATGCAAACCTGGGACGTGATGTCCCTGATGGAAATCTAGTGCATAAATGCTTCTCCCTGCTGTCCTTCGGTGGCCGATTCTGGGAACCATTCTCCTCGCTTCTTGAGAGACCTTAAGGAATCTGGCTGCCGCTGTTTGAGGCAGTGACCTCATTTATGCACCTGTATATCCTTGTCTCGGCCTCTGGTTGGGGGCGAACCCATCCTGAGACCCCATTCATATGGACACCTTCACTTCATTGTTGCGCGCCCTTTGTCAGAGCCTGCACAGACGCTTGCATTATCCATTGGGAAAGCTTTCATGAACCTCTTTGTTAACGCTCTCCTGCGTGTGTATTTTATCTCTTTCAGGATGATGGGGGTCTCTTTGCCCTTGGACTTCTGACACCTGTTACCCTAAAGATCTTTGACACTTCATCTCCCTTTTTCCTTACAGCTGTTCACTGAGCAATCTGCTGGCCTCCAGCTCTGCTGGTTTCTTCCTTGAAGATGCAATCGTTGAATCCGGCCCGCTCTAGCTTTCCCAGGCCCTGCGTATTTATAGCTCTGGCTTTTAGATTGCGGGCTAACTTTCAGATGTGCTTGCTTTGAAATAGACTTTCTGAAGGACCTCTGTGGGGATAATGAGGCCATTTCTACACTTGCAAGTTGGAATACATTACAAATAGTGGTTGTAAGAAGTACTTGAAACGATGGTGCTTTCTATACAGGGCAAATTGTGTTTTTCTTTCTTTTTTTTTTTTAACCTTGCAAAAATCATTCTGCAACTCTTTCCTGGTGCTTCTGTGACTGGTTTATGCCTTACACAGATGTCAGTACAACCTCTGCGAGTTTGCTTTCCCACTATTTGTGTCAGTACTGGCAGAATTGGGTGCAAGGTCCGGCTTACCTAGGGCGGGAGGGGGAAAGAGGGAGAAGGTAGCTGTGATAGGGTCATCTGTTTTGCCAGCTCCTGGGATCTAGATCCTTTAACCCCTTCTGTGCCATAGGTCCTTTTGGACATTTGGTGAGGCTGGTGGATTTCGTCTCAGAATACGTTTTAAAGCACATAAAACAAAATCCATAGGACTACAAAGGAAGCCAGCATGAAGGCGGTTTGTGATAGAGAACACGCACTTTGGTATTAATGCATTAAACAGCATGTTCTATGGGCAGATCCATGAGCTATATAATTACGGAGAGGCCGTGGATACAGATTTTGAGGTCTACACCACAAACTGCAATGTGACTTGAAAATACCTGTAGTTTCTATGTGTGACCTTGTCCTAGGAACTGCTACACAACTCCTGCCGTTTGTTGCTGACTTTTCTTTCTTTTTTTTTTTTAAGATTTTATTTATTTATTTGACAGAGATCACAAGTAGGCAGTGAGGCAGGCAGAGAGAGAGAGAAGGGGAAGCAGGTTCCTTGCTGAGCAGAGAGCCCGATGTGGGGCTTGATCCCAGGACCCTGAGATCATGACCTGAGCCGAAGGCAGAGGCTTTAACTCACTGAGCCACCCAGGCCTCCCCCCTTTTTTATGAGCCATCCAGGCGCTCCGCCTCCCTTTTTAAGATTTTATTTATTTATTTGAGAGAGAGAGCACAAGCTGGAGTGGGAGGACAGAGGCCAAGGGAGAAGCAGGCTCCCGGCTGAGCAGGGAGCCCGATGCGGGACTTGATCCCAGGACCTTGAGATCATGACCTGAGATGAAGGCAGACGCTTAACCCACTGAGCCACCCAGGCGCCCCCTGTTGCTGACTTTTATCATTGAGGGATGTGATGGGTTTCAAATAGAGGTGAGTGAAAAGAAAGATGTCTTTTTTTCCTTCATCCCAGTTCACGAAGCCCTGAATTCTACCCAAGGACCCCATGTTCAGAAGCCGAATTCGCAGGATTGGCCGTTGCTCTAAGTCCTGGGCAAAAGCTCCTGTTTGCTCCAGTGTCTGCCTCACAGGAGATAGCGGCAAATGTCGGTCAAAGGAAAGATTTGTCAGCGCGGTACCCACCATTATTGTAGGTCAGACCCGTGTTAATCTGAGACTGAGGACCCTGGGATGTTACCGCTCAGGATTCCTGTGTCTGCCTTTTTCTTTTTTTTTTTTTTTCTTTTTCTTGGTTCCTTTCATCTCTTACAGAAATGGCCATTGATTGGGAGAACCAATGATGTCTGAAATTACTTATTAGATTGAAAATACTTTGGAAAGTGATTTTACTAACTTGGTTTGTCAAGTTTTTTCAGGCAGGATCCTTTTGCTGATTACTGCTTTGCATAACGCTGTGGCGTGAGCAAGGCTGAGTCTGGTTTTGACATCGAGTGTTTTCCGGTCCAGTAAGGTTTCAGACCCATAGACAAACATATATGTGACCACAAGGTGAAAATATTAGAAGAGACAGCCCGAAGACAGTATTATAACTAGTGTGTGTATCCAGAAAGTGAACAGTATTGGTATTGGCTGAAAAAAGTGGTAGGGAGTGGGGAAAAGAGGGGTGAGTGCTCATTTCTAGATACTGGGAAGACAGTGTTGCCCAGTGGAAGGGAGGGTAGACTCTGGAACCTGAGTCCCTATCCCAGCTCTGCCACTTGGTAGCTGATCTTAGGCAAGTCGAATTACTTTCCTGCATCCAAATTCCTTCTCTGTAAAGGGGGATAATGGCAAGCACCTACCTCAGAGCATCTGGAGACGATTAATTGAGTTAAATGCAAAGAAAATCCTCAGGGCAGAGCGGGACAATTTATAGGGGTTCTGGAAGTCATTACAACAACTCATATTAGAATGGGTGTCGTTGACGCAGCCTTTCTCTGTACCATGCCTCATTTAACTTCACCGTAGCCCAGGCAAACTATTTTAAAATCCATTTTCAAGATGAAGAACTTGAGGTTCAGAGAGGTCCAATGATTTGCCTGCTGAACGGATATGGCACAATGGAAACAAGAACCCATGTTTTGGGTTGGCAAGACCTGCTGAGGTTCCAGGGTCTTCCACTGTATTTAGTGTATGGGCTGAAGTGACCTTCTGCAATTTCTTTTCTTTTCTTTTTCTTTTTTGGAGTGAGATTTGAGCCATGAGTTGTTGGGTCTTTTTGTTAAAGTGGCTTGCATTCTCCTGAACACCTGTGTTGGATATCATGTTTCCTGTATTCCCATGTAGGAAGACTTTCCTAGTTTCTTTCTTCTTTTTTTTTTTAAAGATTTTATTTATTTATTTGAGAGAGAGAATGAGAGAGAGAGAGAGACAGCACGAGAAGGGGAGGGTCAGAGGGAGAAGCAGACTCCCTGCTGAGCAGAGAGCCCCATGTGGGACTCGATCCTGGGACTCCAGGATCACCACCTGAACTGAAGGCAGTCGCTTAACCAACTGAGCCACCCAGGAGCCCCTCCTAGCTTATTTCTTGATTTTGGTGGATCATTCCCTCCATTTGCTTTCTTAGAAGGTATGCTTGAGTGGTAAATATTTTGGGAGCTGAATTCCTTTGCATTTGGCCTGTTTTTATCTTTCTGGAACTTTTAAGTGTCTTCTGTTTGTCTCCAGTGTTCTGGTGCGTGTCTATTTTCAACTATTGTGCTGAGGACTCAACCATTCCCATCTAGAAACTTACGTCCTTCTTTTCCAGGAATAAAAATTTTTTCTTTGATGATTCTCTCCCTTGCATCTTCTCTGTCTCTCTTCTTAGCAGAACTCTTAATATCCGGGTCCTGGAATTCCTTGCCTGACACTCCTCTTATGTTTCTCTCCTAGCTCCCATCTGTTTGTCTTTCTGCTTTACTTTTTGGCAAATTTCCTCAACGTCCCTCTACTGATTTTCTTGTTTGTCTCCTGAATATTTCCTTTCTCTCTCTCTCTCTCCTTTTTAAAAAATTTATTTATTTGACAGAGAGAGAGTGATAGAGCACAAGCAGGGGGAGCAGCAGAGGGAGGGGGAGAAGCAGGCTCTCCACTGAGCAGGGAGCCCAATGTGGTACTCAATCCCAGGACCCTGAGGTCATGACCTGAGCTGAAGGCAGATGCTTAACTGATGGAGTCACCCATGCACCCTCTCTCTCTGTTTTAAAGGAATATTTATTTATTTAAGTAATCTCTGCACCCAAATTGGGGCTTGAACCCACAACCGTGAGAACAAGAGTCCTGTGCTCTTCCGACTAAGCCAGGCAGGCGTCCCCTCTTTTCTTCTTTAAATAACACCCTGGATTTTTTTTTCTTGGTTGCAGACCCTCTTATCCATTTGGGGATATTTTATTTTATTTTATTATATCTTATTTTTTTTTAAGATTTGTTTATTTACTTGAGAGAGAGAGAGCGAGCGAAAGAGAGAGCATGAGCAGGAGAGACAGAAGGAGAAGGAGAGAGAATCCCAGGCAAACTCCACACCAAGAGCAGAGCCTGATTTGGGGCTCGATCTCAGGGCTCTGAGATCATGACCTGAGCCGCAACCAAGAGCCAGACACCCAACTGACTGCCTGCCCCCACCCCCCAGGCACCCTCCTGTGAGGATATTATGGAGGATATTTTTGTCAGTTTTTTTTCTTCCTGTGTGGGTTATTTCTTCTGAGTTGCCATTTCCTGTTTCTGCAGTTCATTTTAGAGTTTTCAAACGGAGGGGACCCTTCACGGAGCCAGTGGTGTCCAGTGGAACTTTCTGCAGGGACTGAGAGGTTCTGTAGCTGCGCCCTTTAATATGCCACTCACCCCGTGGAGCTGCTGAGAACTGGAAATGTGCCTCGTGCCCTTGATGAACTCAGTTTAAAGTTTTAGGGGATGGGGGACGGGGCGGCCGGTGAGGAGGGCACGTGTGGTGAGGAGCACTGGGTGTTACACGCAACAAGTGAAACGCTGAACGCTACATCAAAAACTAATGATGTGTTCTATGCTGGCTAGTTGAACATAATGATAAAAATAAAAAATTAAAAAAATAAAGCTATAGTAATTTAAAAAAAAAGGTTTTTTTCATGGATGTTAATTCACATTTAATGACCCATGTGGCTAGGAGCTCCCAATTGGACAGGGCAGACAGAATTGTTCTTCTGTGGATAGGCTTGGGTATGAACCCCAGCGGTACCACCAGTGAGCTTTGTGACTTTGGGAAGGTAATTTCTGGGGGTCTCCATTTACCCATCTAGGAAATGGGGGTAATTCTATTTGGACTCAACTAAACACTCACTCTAGCTAGGCCAAAGATGAAAATTATTATTTAAAAAAATAACTTTTAGACGTTCTTACGGAATGCGAGGGGAGGGTTGAAGGCAGGCCAAGGAAAGGCTAAACATAGAAGAACATTTTGGGACCTGCATCGTGTCCTTCTGTCTCATTTATGCTCTTTGGACAGCGGTGACAGTCTTGTCTCTGTGCAGACCGGCTTTTTTGGTGCCCCTATGTGTTCTGGCGAGAGCTGTCCACTCCACAGGTCCCAGATTTGTGTGTCTCTGCTTCAAGAGCTTATTCCGGAATGACTAGGAGACTAGCTGTCTCTCAGGCTCAATTCTCAGTTCCAGGAAGAGGAGACTTCACTTGGCGTGGCTTGAATTTTAGCCACAGGTGGCTGAACCGCGTAGCAAAGCATAGTGCCCCACATCTCTCCAGAGCTTTGGTTGGGAGCTGGGATGTTCTCAGGGAAAGCCATAGCTCTGAGTTGGGTCCACACCTAAAAAAGTGTCTATAGTTAAAAATGTTGCCATAAGATGGATACGGTGATTGAAAACCTGAATTTAAGGAGAGGGGATTGGACATCCTACTTATGGTTAGTTTTTCAGATTCATTTATTGATACAACAAATATGTGTTGAATGCTTGGTACATGTCAGGTCCAGTATCAAGGCCTGGAGATGAAATGCAATGCTAAGATAAGACTCTTACTCTTGCCTTCATGGAACTTCGGGTCTTATGGGAGAGACCCACATGAGTATGGCAATGCAATTCTGATTAATCAAAAAGAAAAGGCTTAAATTTAGAGATTTTACTTAGTAATTAGGGAAGTGCCTCCCCCAGGAGGTGGTGGGTGTCCTGAGAGATGAAGATTGAGCAGGAATTAACTAGGTGGAGAAGGACAGAACAATGTGTTTGGCTCTGAACCAAAGAATTAACATGGGCAAAGGCCCTGAGGTAGGAAGGCTATGAAAGACTGGATTGTTTTGGAATTTACTTGTTTCTGCTCTCTCTGGGCCCTGCTATTTACAAAGGTGCTTTGGAATTGATTACAATTGATGGTTTTTCAGGTGATAGTTATTTTAATTAAAGTTTAAAAGGTCCTGTCATTCACAAAGATAAATCTACATTTTGTGTATTTTTATGTTATGCAGCAGATTATGATAATCTTAATTTCTACATGCATTTCTTCCTTCTGGGGATGGATAGTGCATTTTTTACCTTGAGGGCATAAATCTATGACTAGGAAGAAAGGTTATTCTTCCGAGCTTCCTGTGTTTGTCTGCTTTAGAAGTCTCCTAGTGTGTGGTGCATCTCTCGTGTGTTGGAATTATGGGATCATGACCCCATGTTTTCCTTATATTTCCTTATATGGGCATAATTGCTGTCAGAATGTTCCCTCATGCCCAAATGAAGCATGATTAGTGAATTCTTGTGTGAAAATGTGGACTAGGCTTAGAAATTTCTGAAAACTCAGTGTCTGGTTGTAATGCCTTATAAATGTATGATGGATTTTTTGTTTTGTTTTGTGGTTTTTGGTCTTGAATAAGAGGAATGGCCTCCCAGTGATGTCAGTGATATCAAATTATAGGAGGAGTTTAACACAACTTGTTGTGAACACCAAAAAGATCTTTTCAAATATTAATTACCCTTGGAAATGATAGAAGTTTAGATGGGGGGTTACACAAAATTTTTGAAAGTGAAAAACAAAATCCAGGCCCATGGGTATAACCACAAGTGTTATCCACAGACAATAAGACACTCTGGATTTTTTTTTTCTTCTTTTAGATTCTATCTGAACTTTTTTCTTCATTTGGAAAGACCTTATTAATGAGGTGGTTCTTTCTTTTGTACTAAGTCTTTCAGATGCGATGTGGTTTTTACACTTAGAGCTCATCTCAACTCTGATGGCAAGCTTTCATTGGAAATATTTGATAGGTATTTCATAATGTTTACACATGAAAAAGCAGATATGTGGCTGGAATTTATGGGATGTCATCCTTCAATGATGGCCAGTTGTTAGGAAGACTCTGTCCTTCCAAGAAGTCCCTCCTCAGACTGCAGGACGTTCTGAGTGGGATATTCTGTGTTGCACAAACCCCAGTCTTCAGTCTTGACTGAGCATGTACTATTTCTAGCCCCCCCCCCACTTTTTTTCCCCTTCTGTTTTAAACTCCCCTTTCCTCCCAGAGGATGGAATCTCTCAGCCCAGTTCGGAATCCTGAGTCCATTTCTTACTTGTTTTGTGTAAGTAAGTGGGAGGACTTATTTTCTCCCCTGTTAAATAGAGGTTGACCAAAGGGGCACCTGGGTGGCTCAGTTGGTTAAGCATCTGCCTTTGGCTCAGGTCATGATCCCAGGGTCCCTGGGGTGGAGCCCCGCATCGGGCTTCCTGCTCGGTGGGGAGCTTGCTTCTCCCTCTCCCTCTGCCTGCTGCTCCTCTCCCTTTCTAACAAATAAATAAATAAAATCTTAAAAAAAAAAGGGTAACAAAAGAATTAAAAAGAATTGCTTTCTCAGATTATTTCGAGGATTAGATGAGCAGAGAAATGAACTGACGTGTCCAGAGTTGGGCCCTGATTACCTATCGTTAACGTATTACCACACTATCAGATACTTTGATTCTCTTCTCTTAAGATCTAAAACAATCAGGTAATGTAAGGGCCTGCTTAGCCAGAGTGATTCCATCCCGTTAAACAGTGATTTTGTTGTTTATGCAGTAAAACTTAAACTGACCCTGCCCCCCCACCCCCACCCCGGGGAACTTACTTATAAGCAAGTCCTGGAAACCAATAGATTATGGTCGACCAGTCCCTGATAACAGAGCCTGAATGCAGGTATGAGTCGGGTCAGGTGGAGACATCCAATCAGTAGAGCACGCATACTGTCTCCCTAGCTACCAAGGAGCGTGGGCCCTGCCTTTTGGGCGCCAATTCTGACCAAGGTGATAGGCTAGTGCAAATAGCTACTATAGGGTAAATTGTAATTCAATTGGCCACCCGTGTGTGACCTAGCATGACTGTGCAGCTTTCTCTGTGTGTTGCAATCTCATTGGCCACCTGTGTGTGGCCAGGCCCAACCACATGGCCTTTGCTCTATAAAAGTTAGTCTGTGAGGCTGGGAGGGGTCGCCTTCTCTGTAAGAGGCGGCCCCGACTGGTCGGTTTGATTCTCGATGCTTGGCGCGAAATAAAGCTTTGCTTTATTTGCTCAGTCTCACTCCTTTGATCACGGAGCATGTGATCCGTGATGATCATGTGATGACCATGTGATCCTATCATTGGGGGACCTTTATGGCTTTCCACTGTTTTCTAGTGCCCATGAATGTTTTTCTGGACTCTAGGATCACACATATCAGGATCTTAATTTCGGAGGCTATGACTGGTTTGAATCACCGTGAACCAAGACTGAGCTCTGTTCAAGCTGTAAAATGTGTATCCTTGGAGTCCCTTCCCAACCCATCCCTTTGCCCCTAATCTTCTCCCTGGTCCCCTCACTGCTTGCTTCCCTATGTTGTATGCAATAGACTTCGTTCCTCCCAGAAACTGAACACTACTGGTCCTTTGGCCCTTTCCCTCCCATCCTGTTACCTACCAGGAAACCCATTCATGAATCCTAATGTGATTCATTGCCTGTTAATTTCTGTGTTGTGTAGTGTAGGTAACATTTTTCATTTTATTATGTAGAAATAATGCTTCTACCCTTAGGCGGCCATGTCAAGCTGGGAATTTTGAGTTTTGGTATGGTGAGTAGCATGAGTAGACAAAAGGGAAGTGGATGAAGAGAGAGGACAAATTGAACTTTGGATCTGTTAAAGGATATTAAATAGTGTTGTCTTGTTTATATACTCATGTATTTGTCCCCATCAAAGCAGACTAGAGAAAGCCTTTAACAATATTCAGTGGAATGAAAGATAGAGGGAACATAGAAAAACTAAGTATAAATTTAGTATATAAAGTACATGGTGAGAAGTTCTATTCACTTACGGGTGGTAGACGATAAATTTGGCTCTGAGCTTCCTAGTAGCTAAAGTGAAGAGTGAAATATAATTGACTCTAGGATGTGCAACATCTGTAACATAAAAACTAGCATTCTTGGTGCCAAGACCTGAGGCTTGGACACTGTAAGTTGGTTTATTAGTTTTGTCTTCACACGGGGTGTCAGAGATAACTCAGTAATGTATGTAAGAGAAGACCTCATCAGTGTTCTACTCGGGAAGGTAGCTGACCAAATTAATTCTCTCTCTCTCTCTCTTAATTGCAGTGTACTCGCCACACAATGTTACATTAGTTTCAAGTTCAAATTCATTCTCATATAGTTCTAGGTTGAGACCTCAATGTGCACCAAACAAGCAGTTGATAAAATGTTTTGCAAGTTTTACTACTCTTGAGGGGGCAGATAAAGCAGTTAGTAATTTTAGTGCGCTCACTGGTAAGATAGATGCCAGCCCTAGAGAGGATTAATGAAGGGAAAAGAGTTTTACCTATGCGCTCGCTTAGGCACTCACTCATTCATTCATCAACACTTATTGGGAACTTGTTATACGCAAGCATTGTTTTAGGCTTTGGAACATGAATTCTTCTCTGGCTCTTTTGTTGCCATCCTGCCTCAAGCCATCACCATGTCTCAATTGGACTGGTGCAGTAGTCTCTCAGCATTAGCCCATCAGAGGGCATTCTCCATCCAGCAGCTGGAGGGTGCTTTCTTTTTCTTTTTCTTTTTTTTTTAAAGATTTTATTTATTTATTTGACAGAGAGCGAGAGAGTTCACAAGTCGGCAGAGAGGCAGGTGGCAGGGGGTGGGGTGGGAAGCAGACTCCCTGCAGAACAGAGAGCTGATGTGGGGCTCCATCTCAGGAACTTGAGATCATGAGCTAAGCAGAAGGCAGATGCCCAACTCACTGAACCACCAGGCGCCCTGCCTTTTTTTTTTTTTTTTTAAGATGTTATTTATTTATTTGACACACACACACAGAGAGAGAGAGAGAGCGCGCACAAGCAGGGGGAGCAGGAGGCAGAGGGAGAGGGGAAGCAGGCTTCCTGTTGAGCAAGAAACCCGATGTGGGGCTGGATCCCAAGACCCTGGGATCATGACCTGAGCCAAAGGCAGATACTTAACTGACTCCACCCAGGCACCCTGGAGGGCACTTTTGAAAACCTAGCCCATCTTCAATTTCTGTCCTTTTAAAACTCTCACAGCACATGTGGAATCGAATTCCAACTCCGTCCTGTGATTTGCAAGCTCCCTCATCCTCTGCCCTGGGACCTCTCTGACATCATCTCATATCTCTCACTCCTCTAGCTTCCAGCCCCCGTCCACTCTGAATGTCTCTCTGCTCCTGACTATACCAGGCTTCATTTGGCTTCAGACAGGCTCTCTCTGAGCACCCAGTCCAGGTAGCTTCTCGTGAAGCAAGACCCGCCAGTCTCTGTTTCCCTTTTCGTTTTCCTTTTCTTGGTTACACTTATCTTAACCCACAGTTCTCTTACTCACGCTCGTTCACCTGTCTGTCTCCCCATGCTGAAACACAAGCCCCAGGCCACCCAGGACTTCATCTATCCTCTGTGCTCAGCTCCCAACACAGGGCCTGCAGCAGGAGAGTTGATCAAAAAAATACTTTACTTGTTTGAAGGAATCCTGCAGAGGTGACCCAGGAACATGGAGACAACAGAGAAGATTGTCTCCAGCTCTTCTGTAGGACTTCCGCATATGGTCAATCTCCCTTACCTGCCTCTTCTCTTTTCCCCCTTTCCCTGAGTTCTGTGGTTTCCTTCCGTGGCCCTCCCCGCTCCTCCACCATCTCAAATCAGAGCAAAGCAAGACAAGCCCACACGTGCATGTAGAACTTCCCTCATTAGCAACAAAAAACAAAACCGGAAATTAAAAAATCCCCAAACACTTCTTACTCCTTTCTCCAAATATTCCTTTATTCCTTCTTTGGAATTGTTGCCTCTTCTGGAAATTGAGGTATTGTTGCCTCTTCTGGAAAGTTTTCCTGGATTACAGAAGTCCTCCCTGATCTTACTTTTCTTGACATTGTTTTAATTTTTATTATTCTGAAAGACAACACCAACTATCAGTGACCTACTCTCTTCGTTGCCCTGAGTGTGTTTGTCTTTTCCAGGTACACGATCACTTATGGATGGACAGGTTTCAGTCTTACTCTTTATTTCCTCCCAGCGTGTCCTAGTGTAAAGCCTAGTAGGCATTTAGTATATTCAGGCTGGGTATTTTGAGCGTCTTTAAATAGCCTGGGGACTTTTGGTAGATTTTAACATTGACTTGGGTTGTAGAAGTAACAGGGAGTGGCAACAAATACTAAATCCCAATATGGTCTTGTGTTTACTCTGTGTAGTATTTCATATAAAGAATTACCATTTCATTTAGAAGCTGTTGGTCTGTTTTAACCATTTTTGTGATGCCATTTAGTGTGATATGGTTATATAAATTATTCAATATCTTATGTTTATTTAAGGATAGCTTATATTCTGTTTATAAATCTGGCTTTATTAAAAAATTAAAACGTTCTCTAACAAAAATGTAGATCAGTTCACGTTAGCAGTCAACAAACTTCCTTTTTTGGCCACTGGAGGGCACTGTTGCCAAACAAAAGATGATTTTCAGGTTGAAATTTAATAAAGGTTTAGATTAAGCTCTTAAGAAGCATTTATCCCACTAATAGATTAAAATGGCCAATATTGTCTGCAGTGGGTATTGCCTTGCCATGCAATCCTGTCACAGCTGAATTTGCTGTGTATATGTAAGTCCATGAGCTGTACGTTATCGAAAAAACTGTGTTTTTCCTAAAAGGCTCTGTGGGTCATTATAACAGCTGGAAGGCACCTTGGCGGTCTTCTAGTTGAACTCTACTAGTTCACAGGTGAGGGATTTAGGGTCCTAGAAATGGAGTGACCATTCATTTGGGAGTGAAACAAAAGACTTCCATTTTATTCATTTATTTAATCAAGCATATGTTACACCCATGATGCGGGCATTATGTGAGAGATTAGGGTAGAGGAGACATAAGATAACATCCCTCCTGTCAAGAGGTTCAGATTCTGGATCTAAGTGAAGAGACGCCGACTGACACCACCCCCCCAGCCCCGCCCGCAACCTCAACCCCGTGCCCCAGCTAAGGTCGTAAGGATTAAAGTAGAAGTCGTCCTGTTACTGATACTTATGTACAACTTACTTTATGAATCTTCTTTATGTAGCAGTTTGATCACATCACATAAAAACTTCTTACATAAAAATTCCAAGTGCCTGGCGACTTGTGGGCAGCCTTCAAAATATTCTTTTGTTGGTCATTTATTATGTTAAAATCCTTGGACACTCTGTTTTGATTATTTGAAAAATGAGAAATAAGAGGAAAATTTCCAATTAAACACTGGGCTAATTAAAAGGAATAAGCCATCTCTGCAGTAAAGATAATTGGTCCTTGAGAGATTTATGGCTAAATTGCCATTACTGTTCACATTTGTTGAGCCCCAGACCTGGGCGATTTCACTTGGACAACAAACTGTGGAGTCCTGCTGGGCGTCCCTGAATTCGGTGAGTCCATCTTATCTCATGGAACTTGCCATTCTGTTTTCTCTGTTTTATGTACACAGGCTCTCGATGAGCCATTATCACTTAGCGATGATTGCTTTTGTACTTTTCATGGTTACTGGAAGGCTGGAGTTTTTCTTCATTAACAAAATGCACCATTTGCCCATAATTCCACTAGAAAGGATTGTGCCACAGCGCTTAAATAAAGCGGCTCTGTGGTTTTAAGGAATTTCTCAGTTCTTAAAAATGACACTGTGCAAACCTTATAAAAACATAGCATGTCTATTTAATTTATTTAAATCATCTCCAACTGGAAGAGCCTTTTTAAAGAACTCCCTACCACCTAATGTAGATGAGATGGTACCGGTAACACTTGAAATTAAAATGCCATTTATAAAATTCTTTAATATTTAATAGACACGGTTATTGTCTTTAATGGCTCATTTACGATGTGCTTTAATATGTTGTAAAATGGCTCGGTGGTAAATTCTTCATAGACATTTTTAAGCAAGCAATAAAAAACAATTTATGACCTGCGTATACCACATTTGGGCAGAAAAACGTGCCCACTTTAACATATGATGGTGAGCATACTCTAAATTTGAAGTAATTCCATGCGTCATGTGATAATTATGAATGATAACCCAATGGACACCTCAGCCATGCATCAGTGTTTGAAATATATTCACATAAGCGTCAATAACCTATTAAATACATTTACCTTCATCAGCCCACTCTTAAATGGAGGAAGCTCATTAATACTGGTTTCAGAATAAATTTGTCAAGAGAGGGGTTACCTGTGGTTTTACATATTTTCATGGAAAAGCTGTTTGAAAATTTCCAGAAGACAATTCAATGTGGTTTTTTTTTTTTTTTTAATTTAAGCACCTGGAAATGGAAACATCTTTTCTCATTTCTGCCTGGAGAAATGAATTATTATATGCAGGCAACTTCTGTTTCCAAATTTCCATTGTTTATCAGACAAGACATCACTGTGGGGGATCATCTTTTCACCTGGTTTCCACTCAAAACCCTCCCGCCCCCTTTCTTTTTTTTAACTCCCCAAACCCGGGTTGCTAATTCAGGATACCTTTCTTATGTTCTCTTCGGTCTTGATTGAATAGAAATTAGTGTGGTAAAGGGATTTACCGTGACGTCCAAACTTAAGGGTGTCACGTCTTCTATCGATAGTTGGAAGAATTATTCCAATTTGCACCCTGGTACCGGGGAGGCTGAGAACTGGAGTCGCCAGACCATCCCAATAGATCCTACTCTGGGAAGTCGGTTGGACTGATGGCGAGTCTGGCGAGACTGATAGCTAATTATTCAAATGTGTCCACTCTGGAGGTGACACAGGGTAGAACCTAGAACCCTCCTCCTCTGCTAGTGGGCAGGCAGGAAAAGGCAGTGCTGTTTAGTAGCTTGGGGACCTTTTGCTTTGTGATTACGAGAGAATATTCTGTATTTTATTGTTTCAGAAATGTTTTCCTATTGGAGTTTGTCAGGAAATGAGTTTGAGTGGATGCATGGACAAAGATCCACTTTTGTTTTGTTTTGTTTAGTTTCAATGCTGAATTCCTTCACTGAAATCAACAAAAGTAATCTAGCACCCGTGTGTTGTGTTCTGGCTTTGGTAGATTTTCTCTGAAATGTTTTAGAGGAGTTCTGATCTGAAGTGTGGTTGTTTCCCATCTGTTTGAGAAATGGTAGTTTAAGCACTCAAGGACTTTAGAATTCTTGCATGTTTGATCTTAATTTGGAAAATGACATAAGCCTTTAATAAATCTGCAGCAAATCAGAACCTCACAAGCAAAACTTATTGAGGGGTTAATAGAAAACTGCCTTGGCTCCAAGCTCTGATCCGCTTGCAAATTCAGTCCAACTGCCTGGACGCGTTTTTCCACAAACAGAATTCTCAACTTTAGGATGCTGATCAGTGTCTTGAATTCCCAAAGAAAGATAGATTTATTTTCAGTCTATTTACTAAAGCATGAAGAGGGACTAATTCTTTTTGGAAATGATTTTACAGGAACTGAAACAGTAGGTGCCTTGGCGTCAGATGGCTTGGATTTGAATCCGGGCATAGCTGCTTGCTGACTGAGTGACCTTGGGCAATCCCTTCTTCTCTCTATGCCTTACAGCCCTCATCTGTACGTCAGGATATACGTAAATCTACTGTTCAGTGAATTAATATTTTAAAGTGCTTGACACAGGGCCTGGCGCTATGTGAGTGCTTTATATTTTTATTTATTTATTTTTTCAATCACGGAAACTCAGTGGCTTCCAATGACAGTTGCTTTTTTTTTTTTTTTTAAGATTTTTATTTATTTACTTGACAAAGAGCTATATATAGAGAGATCACAAGCAGGCAGAGAGGCAGGCAGAGGGAGAGGGAGAAGCAGGCTCTCTGCTGAGCAGGGAGCCCGATGGGGGACTCGATCCCAGGACCCTGGGATCATGACCTGAGCCGAAGGCAGTTGCTTAACCGACTTAGCCACCCAGGCGCCCCGTGAGTGCTTTTTAAATAAATACAAATAAGGAGGGGTGCCTGGGTGGCTTAGTCGGTTAAGCATCTGCCTTCGGCTCAGGTCATGACCTTGGGGTCTTGGGATTGAGTCCTGCATTGGGAGGGGGTCCCTGCTCCTTGCTCAGCAGGGAGCCTGCTTTTCCCTTTCTCTCTACCCTTCCCCCACCCCCAGCTCATGCTCTCTCTCACTCTCTCTTTCAAATAAATAAAATATTAAAAAAAAAAAACCCCAAACCTCCAAAAAACAAACAAACAAAAAAAAAACAAGTTTGTGCGAATGCTCACAGATTTGAATTAACCAGAACATTCCAACTATCAACTCTCCTCATGGTTTAGGACTGGTAATACATGCTAAATCATATTTGTCTATCTCATGAATTGAAGGCTGTTAATTAGTTATGTAATGTCTTATTTGGATAATTTCTGACTTCATGAAACGTTGAAAGAATAGAAGGAAGAGCTCCCACAAGCCCTTTACCCCGATGCCGCAGTTACTCACGTCATGCTCATTTGGTTTTGAACTCATTCGTTCACATTTCTCTTCCTCCCTTCCTTTCCTCCTTTCTATTTTTTTTTTTTAAAGATTTTATTTATTTCTTTGACAGACAGAGATCACAAGCAGGCAGAGAGGCAGGCAGAAAGAGGAGGAAGCAGGCTCCCCGCTGAGCAGAGAGCCTGATGCGGGGCTCGATCCCAGGACCCTGGGATCATGACCCGAGCAGAAGGCAGAGGCTTAACCCACTGAGCCACCCAAGTGCCCCCTCTATTTTTTTCTTACCCTCAGAATCATTTGAAAATAAGGTGGAGACATTTGTTTCTTTATCCTTAAATATTTTAGGGTGTATTTTTTTAGTAATAAGGACATTCTTTTTCTTATCTACAATATGATCAAAGTCAGGAAACTTAATGTTGATACAACTCTGTAATTTAATCTGAAAACTATATTTAGAAATTATTAATTGTCCCAATACTGTCCTTTAGAGCTGTGCGTGTGTGTATGTGTATATGTGTGTATGTTTGTGTGAACGTATATGTGTCTGTGTGCAGTTTATTCTGAGGAAAGCTCTGCATATTGTATTTTTTTCTGGTCCCAAGATCCAGCGTATGGTCACAATTGCATTTCTTTTCCATGTGTCTCTCCTTTATTTGAAACCATCCTTAGATTTTTTTTTTTTTTTGGGTCTTTCACGACCTTGACACTTTCAAAAGCAATTACGTTTTAGAATGTCCCTCAAATTTGAGTTAGTCTGATTTTTCATCCTGATTAGAGCTAGCTTTAAGGTCGTTGTGTCTTCCAATTCTAGAGGTAACTGTGATATTTCATCACTGTAAATTTTTACACAAAATAGACGAAGAGTGTTTGATGCTATATTGGTTGACACGTGCGCAGTGAGGTGGGTATAGGAAAATCAACAGAGATATTCTGTGAGTGCTTATCTACAACAAGTAAATGACTGTATTCTGAAAGAATAATGCCCTTAGGGGATTCAGCCCACTAATGGTGAGGGCAAATAGGTCAAGAGAAAAGAGAGGTAAAACCTCACTATTTCCTTGATTAAAAAAAAAAAAATCAAGTGTAGGCAGAATTCTTTCTTGTGTACAATGGAAATAAATTAAACATCACAAGAATGGTCTCCTCTGGCTGGGAACCTCAAAGTGTCTTGGACCAAGAAACATAAATAGGCATTCTGTTCTTCTGTTGGAAAAGCGTGATTGTCTCTGTACAGGACCAACACACCAGGGGAAAGATGAAAAATGTAGCCTGGCATCTAAATGTGGAGTGAAGTTCATTCTGAGAATGATTGTGCCCGTGAAAATATATATATATATATATATATATATATATATATATATTTTTTTTTTTTTTTTTTTTTTTTGAGAGAGAGAGAGAGAGAGCATGAGTCGGGGATGGTGGTGGTGGGAGGGGCAGAAGGAGAGGGAGAGAGAGACTCTTAAGCAGGCTCCATGCCCAGTGTGGATCCCATGTGGGGCTTGATCTCACAACCCCAAAATCACGACCTGAGCCAAAATCAAGAGTCAGATGTTTAACCGGCTGAGCCGCCCAGGTGCCCCAGACAACATTTTTTCCTTAAGTCTAGATATGGGCAGTGCCTCTCATCCTGAGTAACCTGAGACTTTTTTAAAAAAAAATGAATACGGAAGCACATGGTTGGGAATCACTGTGCTATGGCTGGGAAACAAAAGAGAGAGAAATGAAATGGCCGGAAGCAAATGCTTTTGCTGCTCTGCACAGAATTTTCCATGGCCTTGAATGCACTCAAGTTCAAGAAGTGACAAGAAAGAGTTAATCCTTTTAAGCTAGTGCCTGGGGTATGCCCTGGGAAAATCTGACCGAATGAGTTACTGCTCAGCCTAAAATTAAACTCCTGGCTCCTTGTCTGGCGTAGGAACTATTAGATCACATTTCTTTTCACTGATGGATCCATTTTTTTAATGAATTGAAAAAAGAATCCCCAGTGGTTCCTTTTGTGTGAAGAAAACAAGATAAATATTAGCCAGGAAAGGTCATTTTGGTTTCCAATATGTGGGAAGTTCATTATGATGGATTCTGATAAATTATACCATGTATTTCTTTCCGATAAGAGAAGGTCACATTGTACCCTTGGGTGGACAAACATACTTAATAAAGTTGGAGGAAGTGGGAGATGAACATTTGCCAATGTTTCATTCTTTCCCCCGAATACCTTACTTGTACAGTTACTCAAAGCCACTCCCCTCCTGAGCTACTCACTCAAGGCTGACTCTTTTTCCTCTGGCCCCAAAGGGACGGGTCTGCAAGCCCATTACCTACAGTGTTCTGTGGGCAGACTTGTGTAGTTACCTTCAGGAGAAGATATCTAAAGAAGAGAAAAATCTCAGATGTGCTTTGTGGCAGGTTTGTGATGGGTTCAACGGGATTCTAAAGTAACTAGACCGTGTCGCAAGATCATTTTTATCTCATATTTGCAACTTTATCGATGCACATCATTGTTTTTCCCCCAATCTCCACCACTGGAGGGATGTTTTAAACTTAGCAGAGTTAAAAATAGTGTGTTTCATGGTCCATTTTTTTTTTTTTTTCTTGAGATGTCTTTGGTTTGGAAGCATCTAAATCCTTCTTGCAAAGATGTTTTTGCTAGTAGAAAAGTCCTTTCAGGTCTGTGCATTAAAGGAGTGTGTTGAATGTCAACTATGGTATTCACAGGCATTCTTTGTATGTTGGTGGGATATTTTCTGTTGGAAAGACGTTTCCTCTCTTCCTCCGGTTAACATTTTTCAGAAAGGAGCCTCACTGATTGGTTAGCAACGTCTGCAGGTTTATGTCCCCCAAAGCTAAGAATTCAGATCTTCATGCTGGTTTTTCCAGCGCTGTGTAGCTTGGGCAAGTGGCAGAACTCTTGGGAAGGGACCATCTCCATTTCTGTTCTCATCCCCTTGTTAATGACATGGGGTGAATGAAATTATGCATCATGAAGGTTGGGGATCTTCTGTCAAGTTTGGAATGCCTTTGCTGCTGAGATAACTTCTACTTTAAAACTGTATTCTGTTACCTAATCCGTGACGTTACTGAGTGCTGGATTTTGTGTCTTTCCCCCCTCCTTTATTAAGATCCTTTACAAGTGTGGCTGCATCTGGCTCCCTCCCACTGTCCTCAAGCTGCAGGTTTCATGGCAAAAAAACCCAAAACCCAAAAACCAAAAAACCATTATTTTGCTCCTGGAAATCTGTATCATTTCAACATTAACAGGCTAATGATTTCCTGTCCTTGTTGTTTCTTATATAGGTCTTTCCAAGCTAAGATAATTTTTTGGAACTGCAGAAATTGTTGGCCCTCGCTACAAATGGGAGTTTGGAGTTGCTCTGAAATCCATCTTGAAATAATTGTGCTTGACTGGAACCAAATCTTATGAAGTCACCAAGGTAAAATGATTTTAACAGACACCTAGAGATGGTTTCTTTATGAAACATTGAGAATTTAGCAAAACGGAGAATCCTAGAGTTGACGATCCTTAATAAAAGTTGTCTTTTTCCATTGAATCTTGGAGTATTTTGGGAATCAAGTTTCTCAAGTTTTAGTTAGTTTCTCTTATTTTGGAAACCATTTCCATTTGCAAAGCAGCATTTTGGCTGTTTAGCAGGGTGAAAGGTAAAATCCAAAGAGACACCAATTTTGTTTTACGTTTGAACAAAATGTTCAAGGGGGAAGAAATCGAAGTGGAAGAATGATGTTAGATGTGGTAGGTCAGAAGTCCTTGACTGGGTGTCTGAATTGTTGACTACAATAAAGAATGATGGCTGAATCCTGTCCATTCGCCCCCTGGCATTTCTGCCGGCAGTGATAGCTCTTGTGAAGGGAACACCCGCTCAAGGCACTGCAAGCTCACGCGGGAACCTGGTACATGGAATTGTCTGTGTACGCAGATGGATCAGGGATCATCCCCACAGGTTGGAATGGCTGCCCTTAAGACTTTGGGTTTGGGGTTTTCTGTTGGGATCCAACCAGGAAAACAGACCATTCTGATAATGTGGGACAGAAGGAATAGAATTCAGGGAACCTAAATAAAGGGAGAGTCAGAGAGGTCAAACAGAAGATACAGAGGCAGCCCTGAGAAAGGGAGCAGTAGGAAGCTACACCGTCCCCTGGGGTCGGACAAAGGAAGGAAGTAGTGTTTGCCAGCACCTAGGGGAGGGGACCTTCAGTGGGAGCTAGAACCAGAGTTGGTCTCCTGGCAGGAACTGGCACTTTGGAGGAGACATGACCACTCCATACATCTTGCTCAAATTGGAGAAGGTGGGGAGAAATACCCCATCCTTTTTCTTCCACCCTCCAGGCTCTAGCTACTATCCCCTGTTGGTTAAATCCAGCTGATTCAGGGGTCTGGAAAACGCAGCTGATGGGAGTGACCTAGGAGAAGGGAAAATAATGGATCTGAGGACAAAACAGGCCCAGGAGGGGATCGGCTACCTATGTGAAATCTCTTCCTATGACATTTTAATGGGCATGGCATGGTCTCTTATACCCCAGAGATTGGGTCTTCTCTTGAGGATGACTCCACAGCCTTACAAAGTAAATTATGCATATTACACATGTCTTGTGTTTGAAGATGGATGGTGATGGATGCTGTGATGCAGAAGGATTCATTCCCTCATGGCCCAGAGTCCCCTTCTGGAATGAAAGGATTATTTCCCCCTTTAGGAATGAGGACACAGCCAACTGCAGAAGATGACCTACAGCTTTCTTGAATTATTCTCAATTCAAAGAGCCCCCTTGCCTAAAATTAACCATCTTTTTAGGGGCAGCTCATATCCAATGATAGGTCAACATGAAAGGATAAAGCCTTGGCCCCCAGCTTGGAATCGCTGAGAAGGGGCATTTCAGCTTTGGAACTCTCCACTGGATTATTGGGGGCCTTTTCCTCCTTCTGTCCTGCCTTCTGCCCTCCCTGTTTTCCCCTTCCACAGGTGATATCTCTGGACTGTCCCTGGATAAGCCGCCTGCTCACCAGTTCCCAACCTTGGGACTCAGATCATCTCAAACATACTCCCCAATTTGATAAAACCCTTCCAGACAGGTTTAGGTGATATAGGGACTAATAGGGAAACCAAATTTCACTGGTATGTTAGATAGGAGAGGTTAGAGACCACCTGAAAGACCTAGTCTGAATTTGGAGACTAAATTGTGTGGGACTTTATGGTTAGAGGCAGGAGAGCCAACTCATGAAGCAGAAGAAAAGTATTTAATGATACTCAGTGGAGGGTTAAGAATTAAGAAGACGATAGGGATCTGGGCATCTGGAAATTGGATTAAGAACAAGAAGATGGGATTCAGAACCAGCTTGTGTCTGACGGGTTTATTAGCATGGGGAGAGAGAGCAATGCATACTTGCAGTTCTCAGCAACGTTGCTCATATCTCAGAAAATGGATGGTGTATACATGGACTGGGCAAGGGGTTGCTTGTCCTCAGGTCAATCCAGCAGTACTGAGGAGTGACAGCTGAAGAAAAGGACAGTGAGGGAGAGCACATTCCCTTTGGGTAATGTTTTCCTCAGAGCCCATTTTCAGTGATATAAATCTTGAGGTTAACTTATGTGATTAATCATTTAAACTAATTAGATTGAATACCTAGTTGGATGTTTGTAAACCACGTGTATGGATAAAATTTTGTGATTGGGTTGTCTGCCCATTTTTGGTAGACAGAGTTCTAAGATGGCCCCTAAGACTTGTACCCTTTTGTGTGTACGACCTGGGTTATTTCCTCCCCTTGAGTGTGGACACGTTTGTGAATATGATGGGGGTTCCCTCCTGTGGTTAGGTTATGGTTATATGACCAAGATGAAGGGATTTTTGTCAATGTAATTAAGGTCTCAAATATATTGATGTTGAATTAATGAAAAGGGAAATTATCCTGGATAGGATTGGCCTGACCTGGTGAGCTCTAGTGAAGGACTCCACCTTACCTGGAAGAAGAGATTCAGACTGAAGCAGCCTGAAAAGGGTCCACGTATGTGGTCAAGTTCAGGATGCCACTGCTCAGAGCTGAGAGCAGGTCCTGGCTGATAGCAAGAACATAGGACCTCGCTTATAGGGGCCTATGGAAATGGATTTTGCCAGTAGTGTGCAGGTGGTTAGGAGTCATTCTTTCCCCAGTTGAGCCTCCAGATGAGGACATGCCCAGATGACATTTTGATTCCAGTCCTGGGTGTCCCTGAGCAGAAGACTTGGCTATTATGTGCCAGACTTCTGAATTAAGGAAACTATTAGAAACTGTGGAAACCATGTCCATATCGTGTCAACTGCTGAGTTGGGCAGTTTATTTGTTAAATCGGAAGAGAAATGAATACCCCCTTTGTCTGATTCCTTCAAATGCTTTGTTTGGGGGCCACGACGTTTGCTGCAAACTGGAAGCCAAGGTGCCTTATGCAGCCTGAAAATGTGTTACTTCGTCTGTTTTGCGCTCTGTTTTAAAAATAAAACAAACGGAATTAGTTACCAACATATAAACTGGGAAGATCGTATACCAGAGTCCAATTTCTCTTGAGAAGTTAGTCCTGGGGTCCCTAGGCTCACATTTCTGCACTGCAGTGACAGGCTGGGGTGGTGACAGCTGCCCCCAGGTGGGTCTCCAGGGCGGCCTCCACAGTCCCTGCCTTTCACCAGGGCCATAGGTCCTGCCAGCCTACTCATTCACTTGTGGGCATTTGAATTTTTGACCTTTTGGGAGGAGACTTTGTGACCATTGATCAGTAACTAATATTGGAGTTAACAACTGGAATTTTAAAGACATTATGGGTGGGACAGAGCGCTTCATCCACAAAGTCAGCGAATGCAGAAACTACATGCTTTCCCTAATTAGTAATAAATTAATAATCAGTTCCCTGAAATGACAATATGATTAAAGACAGCTGATCCTCGAACAACACAAGGCTTGGGGAAGTTGACTTCCCAAAAACTTAGTCACTCAGAGCCTACTGTTGACTGGAAGTCTTACCAATAACATGAACAGTCACTTAACACGTATTTTATATATTGTATGTGTTACCTACTGTATTCTTGCAATAAAGTAAGCTAGAGAAAAGAAAATGCTATTTTAAAAAATCCTAAGAGGGACGCCTGGGTGACACAGTTGATTAAGTGTCTGACTCTTGGTTTTGGCTTGGGTCCTGATCGCAGGGTTGTGGGATTGAGCCCCGAGTCCGGCTCCATGCTCAGCATTGGGTCTGCTTGGGACTCTCTCTTCCTCTGCCCCACTGCCTCAAATAAACAAGTCTTTTAAAAAAAATCCTAAGAATGAAAATACATTTATAATACCACAATGTATGGCAGAAATTCCATGTGTAAGTGGACCCACACAGTTCAAATGTGATGTTCAAGGGGCAGCTGTGCTCATACCGAAGCTCACGTAGACCCACCTATTTTCTTTGCCACTTTTTGAACTGCTCCTGGGGTGTCTATCTCCTGCATGTGCAAGGTGAAGTTGGGGAGACAGAGGGTGGTGCTTTGAGAAATTAAAGCACCTGCAGGGCCTTTCAAGCAGAGAGACCTGATGTTCCCATGTCAGTTTGGAATGCTCAGGATTTCCAAGGCCAAGGGCAAAGAGAAGCCAAGACTTTGTGTCTCCTTGAATGCGGAGTTGCTCAAATATGATCTTAGAACCTTGTCTTGCCCTGGCTGCTTCAAAGGCAGACTGAGTCTCACATCAACGAACGGAATGTTACCTTTCAACAAGATCTATTTGACAACATTGCGAGAGGCCAAGAGAGAAGGGTGGGGGTAGAACCTGTTCTCTGGAGTATGATTTGGGTGCTAGGTCCCCAAGGCTGTGCTTTCTCTCAAGCACAGTCTTAGGGTTCTGGTCGAGATGCTGCTGGTCTCTGAGATCCTTCCTTCCAGAACTTCAGGAACTCTGCCTCTAGTGGGGCAAACTGGACTCCAACCAGTGTTTATACATGGCATTATATGTATGCATATGTGTGTGCGTATATAAATAATAAGTATAAATATAAATATACGGGGTTCCCTTGACCCGATGCGGTGAATGACATCATGATACCTGTGCCAGGCAGAACCTAATGTCACTGGAATTTCAGATGCCAAACTCTGTGTCCCACTTTGTTTGAAAAAGTTAATTAAAAAAAAATAGCAAACAAAAGTTAATCTAGTTCTATTTTCCCTAAAATGTCAAAAACAGGAGGAAATTAGTGGAGATGTCAACTATCCTTCAATTACAATAAGAAGAAAATTGAGGGGGGAATGCATTTTTTAAAAAGATTTTATTTATTTATTAGAGAGAGAGAGAGACGGGCAGAAGGAGAGAGAGTATCTCAAAACAGACTCTTCACTGAGCACAGAGGCCTCGGGGCACGATCTCATGACTCTGAGTTCAGGACCTGAGCTGAAGTCAAGAGTTGGATGCTTAACTGACTGAGCCACACCCAGGCACCCTGAAAATGCTTTTTTGATATTTTCCTTTTATTTCATTTCTTTTGGGTTTGTTTGAGAATAGTAGACTATACATACATACACATTTGTGAACTGAATTAGACAATTCAGTTGTCTAAGCAACTGTTTCAATACTGTCCATCTGCATGAAGTGAAGTTTATCTTCGTTGTATAGAGATGTAATTGACACATAACATTGTGTATGTTTCAGGTATACAATGTGCTGATTTGATACATATATAAATTGCAAAATGATGATCATAGTATTATCTACCACCTCCATCCTGTCCATAATTACCATTTCTTTTTTGTGGTGAGAACATTTAAGATCGACTCTTAGCAACATTCAAGTATATGATAAAGAGTTACTAGCTATAATCACCGTGCTGTACATTAGTGCCCCAAACTGGTTAAACTTGTAACTGAAAATTTGTACCTTTTGATCAATATCTCCCCATTTTTCTCACCTCCCAACCTTTGCTAACTATCGCTCTACTCGGTTTCTCTGAGTGTGTCTTTTTTCAGATTTCCCATATAAGTGGGATCCAACAGTATTTGTCTTTCTCCATCTTATTTCCCGTAGTGTAATGCCCTCAACGTCCATCTGAATTGTTGCAAACAACAGGATTTCCTTTTTTTCTCATGGTTGAATAGTATTCCGTTGTGTATACATACCACATCTGTATGTGTTCATCTATCGACATCCATAAGAAATTAAGTTTATTTTACATTCGCCTATACTTGGCCATATTCCCACCAAACTTTGATACTGAAAATCATTTATTAATATACACTCAGAGAAACCAGGAGAAAAGTCTCAGGCTGAGTGTGACCATTTCTGTGGTTTCTCTGAGATGCAGAAACCATGTCTATTTTATCTGAATCCAGCTCTTCGTGTGTAGCTTTCTAATTTCATGATATAAAATAGTATGTTACCCCCACGTTCCATGAGGAAAAGTCAGGCTACACAGTGGGGCTTCGTAAATAGACTTCTCATTGAAGCATGTTGCTAACTTGGAAAACTCGTAATTATAAGAAGCGTTCATTGGAAATTGAGTTAATGCACAGTGGCAATCAGGTTTGATTTGCCTTCAGTGTCCTTGGGGGAAAAGAAGTCCAGTGCTGAGCACCTCTCACTTGCTGTTTTCTTCCAGTTTCCCCCAGGTCGTGCTTGCGTGTTTGCCCCAGAGCCTCACCTCCCTGAGCCCTCACTGACTCGCATCTTGCTTTCTCTCCAGGATGAGAGTCTGTGCTAAGTCAGTGTTGCTGTCACATTGGCTCTTTCTGGCCTATGTGTTAATGGTGTGCTGTAAGCTGATGTCTGCCTCGAGCCAGCACCTCCGGGGACACGCAGGTAAGCCCTTTAAGCTCATTATGCACCACTGAGATCAATTAATAAAACCCTTTCAAACGTCAGAGTCCACATTTTAGACACAGGTAATTGACAAGAGCTTTTGATGGTGTGTAAATAATCCCAGTGAACCTGAGATACATCAGGGCGATGCTGTTCAATGGTTTGGTGCTGAAAGAGTGTTCTAGACATTTTTAAAGGATAGTTTCCAGGTGTTTCCCCTCCTTTTCTTTCCTGAATACACTTCCATTCTTAGAGTGATTTTTCTCCAAGAATCCTGGAAATCCAGCCTCCCTTTCTTTGCGTATGTATTACTCCTGTAGGTTCCTCTGAAGGCAGGACGTCTTTACTGGTACTTAACTTAAACACTTAAACACTTCCAGGGCTAGAGTGAAGCTGTCAGATAATCTAAGACCACTTGGTGGAGAAAAGATGGTGAATGATTTAAAAAAACAAAGAAGTAAGAAAAGAAAAAAAAAACAACGGTAGTTTTTGCATGGGACCTAAAATAAAATGTGTCTAAAGTTTTAGAGAATCATTCCCGTAATTTCTCATGAGACCCTTGTGTATACTTTGCTTATTTCTAAAAAAGTTGAAAATAATCACTTGAGTCTGTGTGTGTGCAGGTGCATGTGTATGTGCGTTTCTGCCCCTCCCCCCTCTCCCTGTTACATCTACATTTAAAGTGATACAGACTTGGAAACTCCCCAGTGCAATGTGTTTTTCTGAGCCATTTGTATTTGTTTGTAGACTCATCGCCAAATAATTAATTTGCTGTCATTGCGTTAGTAATTTGAAGGGTGGCAATGCCAGGCTTTCTCGGACTGCTTAGTGAAAAAGTGAGTCTCAGACTCTCAACCAGATAGAATGGTAAATTCTGCCTCCCATGGGTCTAATGTATCAAGTTTGTCAGATATCCTTACCCTCAGACATATACCAGGCTGTGCTTTCCACTCAGTTATTCTGATATTTTAAGGTTAAGACAGGATATTAGGCTTACCATGATTTTAAAAAATCTCTCACGGTTCATTTTTTCCCGCCTCCAGTGAGAGTTCAGAGAAGACGAGAAAAATAATTGAAATTTTAATGAATCAGCATAAAATCAATACCATTTGGCTGCTGTGAAGTGCCTACAGCTAGTTGGTCATTGCACTGTGTATCTTTTGATGAGCTTGTTCTGAAGGATAGAGTGAAGTCATTAGTCTTATCTGTTTAATTCATATCTCTCTTCTTGGGTGGAGGCTGAGAGTTTGGGTAGCAATCAGGCAGAACATTTCAGTGGGGCAAGTTATCAGAGCAGATTTCCAGACTTCCAGGAACTCGGCTTGAGAGATTGTGTTGAAAAGGGATTAGAAGTTGAAGGAGACAGAGGACAGGACTGAACCTTCGATTTTTATCCATGCGGCAATCCTCATTTCTTTGAATTTAGAAAAGGCACAAGCATAGGTATAAATCTAAATTAAGATTAGAATTATGTGCACAAGAAATACGGACAATATCTTCTCTATAAGCCAAGACTCAACAGCCCTCAGGACAGCGAGAAGTCAGAGCAAAGCCTTGGCAAATCATGCTCAAGGAATGAAATTTTCAGCCCTAGAATTCCTAGCTGGTTTTATTTGGATTCCCAGCACATGTCCTTTGGCTTTTAGGGGATTCCTCCTGCTTTCATCTTTGGGATTTAAATCTTTCTCACCCCTTGTCTGAACAACCATCAAAGGAGACAGGACTGGTTCCTCCCTGCAGGGGGCTCGGTGTTCTCATTTTCTTACTGCGTGCACACATGAGTGCATGTGTATGATATACGTGATATAAAAAGATTTATTACGAAATATTGGCTCACACAGCTGTGTCGGCTGAGAAGTCTCATGATCTGCGGTCTGCGAGCTGGAGACCCGAGAAAGTCAGTGATGTGGTTTGAAGGTCTGATAACCAGAGAGCCCAGGTGTATTCTAGTCCAGGTCTGAAGGGCTGAGCACCAGGAACAGTGAAGGCACCAGAAGACTGATGTCCCAGCTCAACAGTCTGGCAAAGAACCAAGTCAGCTTTCTCCCACTTTTTTGTGCCATACAGATACACCTAGAAATAATGTTCAATCAGATATCTGGGCATCCCGTGGCCCAGTCAAGCTGACACATAAAATTAATCATCACAGCTGTCCTTCCAGGAAAAAAGAATGCTTCCCCTAGTATATGTGTATGCACTTACCTATCTGTATGCCCCTGTTTTGATTTTTTTTTTTCCCATTTAACGATAGAGTTTATAAATCTTTTCATTTGCGTGCTTACACATCTATCACTCTGTGTAACACCGCCTAGTCCTCTATGGTAAGGACATGCCATACATGATTTGATCCCTCCCCATTTTTGTGGACACTTGACTTGTTACCGTATTTATACAAATATATATGTTCCGACTTCAGGTGAATTCCTAGTAGCGAGATCTTGAGTTAAAGTGCATGCACATGTATTAGCGAGAGTAGCCCGACTGCTGTAGCCAACAGACCGAATACAAAAATGGCTCAGTAAATGGAGGTCTGTTTCTTGTTCCTGAGTCTTTGCGGTCGGGTGCAAATATATCCTCTGGAGGATCCTCCTGTATTGCAGTCTTTCTGGAACCCGTGGTGGTTGGAAGTGCTAACATTTTCAACCTGTGCCTGCCAAGGTTGTCCCAGATGGGCCGTCGTTTCAGCAGGCTGCAAGGGGAAGAAAGTTCCAGCAGGCTGCAAGGCGAAGTGCGCTGGAGGGTTCAGCTGGCAGGTGTAAGGAGCCGGCGCAAGTGTGGGCGGGGTCTCGTGCCCTGCGCGGCCATTGGCTGGAGCCCAAGCCCATAAGCGCATTTCAGGGCGGGGCAACGGGAGAACGTTCTAGCCGGGGACCCAGGGGGATGAGGAGAACCGGAGTTCTGGTACCTCTCCGGCAGCTTCCTTTGCAGCGCGTTCGCGGTCTAATCGTGCCAGAGCGTCCTTCCAGACTTCAGGACTTACTTATACTTCCACCCACGGTCACAGTGCGATAACGCCCATTTCCCTGTCCCTTTTTCGACTCCCGGTGCTAGCAAGTTTTGTTTTTGTGCCCATCTAGTAATGAAAACGTTCTATGGCATTGTATCTCTTTCTGACTGATGACGCTCTTAATGTGCTGGTGGGCTGTTTTTGTTTAAGCTATTGCATTTTTTTCTTTTTCTTTAAAAGATTTTATTTATTTTGGTATTTATTTTTATTATGGACCATATCTTCTTTTTTTATTTTTATTTTTTAATAAACATATAACATTATTAGCCCCAGGGGTACAGATCTGTGAATCGCCAGGTTTACACACTTCACAGCACTCACCATAGCACATACCCTCCCCAATGTCCATAACCCCATTTTTTTTTTTAAAGATTTTATTTATTTATTTGACAGAGAGATCACAAGTACACAGAGAGGCAGGCAGAGAGAGAGGGGGAAGCAGGTTCCCCGCTGAGCAGGGAGCCTGATGCAGGGCTCGATCCCAGAACCCTGAGTTGATGACCTGAGCCAAAGGCACAGGCTTTAACCCACTGAGCCACCCAGGCGCCCCTAAGCTATTGCATGTTTTAATCCACTTTTCTGTTGGCTCTATTGATTGTTTACTCCATGATGGGCAAAAGGTTTTTGCAGATTGAGGATGTTGGAGGGCTTTGACCATCCCTTTCCTCATTCCATCCCACTTCCCTGTGTCCCTCCCATTCTAGTGATGCTTGGGGGTGGGGTGTGTGTGTGTGTGAGAGAGAGAGAGAGAGATGGGGAGAGGGTTGAGGACTGCTATAAATGTTCACTAATGACCTTCAGGGGAAGGAAGTCCAGGATCCTTGCAGTGGCCATGTGGTTTTCTTCCTAGTATAGAGCTCAGCTGATGGAAAACTCAGGGTCGGAATCAATGGAAGGTGGGGGAGGCTGTCTATACCGAGATGCTGAGAAACTGAGCAGGTTTTACTCCACTGTGGGGGTACCCAACACAGCTCCAGGGCAAATTGCTGAGGGTTAACTGCAGAAGACTCTGTGTCTGTGTCCAAAAGACCTCTTGTTACCGTCCCAAGGGCTTTGTGGCTTGTGCTGGCCAATTAAGGGAACTGTGGCCCCAGGAATCCCTAGTTAGACGAGAGTGGCTTGTCGATGGCTGGGTATCAACACGGAGAGACTTCACAAGGGCTCGCCAAGATAAAGGGGAGGAAGGTGGGACTTATCCTCAGTTTTGAAAGATGAGGTACTAGGTGTGGCTTGAAGTTTTCATTTTAGTTCAAGCATTAAAAAACCAAACCTAATGAGACTCCACCGAATTTTAATAGGATAAGTGGTGGGAGTCTTTCTTTAAGGCAAATGGCTTTCATAAGCTTATGTTAGAGTCCAGAGTGGTATTTTTAAGGAATTAGAAAACACAAAAGACCACCTGTGTGTGTGGGGGGGGTTGAACTTGAGGTAATGGTTGGGTGTGAGATGATGTGGGTTTTTGTAGCCTCAAGCTATAGAAAAGGTGAAGGGGACAGTTCATAGGTCAGTTTCTTTTGAAAGGAAGCCAGAGTTAACTCTTATTTCTTCCGCTAGCAATTTGTCCTTTGGTTCTTTTTTTGGTTTGCTTTGTTTTTTTGCTGTAAGCAGCACCATTTCCCCGCAAGAGGGCAGCAAATGTAATGTGGTGGAAAGACTCAGGCTGTTTCAGAAACTCGAGAATCCTGTGGAATTAATCCTGTGGGGATCTTTGCAGAAATTTCATCTGATGTAGGCATGAGGAGTTTGGGACAGTAAGCACCCCACATACTTGAGATTTAGTTCTAGGAATAACTGGACACTTCAAAAAATTAACAATTTCCCCTTTGAAGACAGAACCAGAGCTTGTCTCCTGATGTAACAGAGAGACAGGAACTTCGATGCTGCTGGTTTGCAAATTCATTTCAGTGGTTCTGTTTCCCCAAGCGAGCTTTAAATAGGACCCGGTTGGGGGTGTGTAAATAGCACAAAAATGCTGTGCTGCTTAGCTACTATTTAATATCTGTTTCGGTGTAAGCCTCCTACGTAGTATACTCTGTCCAGGTGGACAAAGAACCTGAAAAATCGGAGCACACCTGGGAATGAAGAAGGGAATCAAGTGATTAGGCTCTGGAGTCAAATAGAATCCTGATTCTGCACATCTGGCTGTGTGACTTTGTCCAGGCTACTTAACCTCTCTGAACCTGCATCATCGTCTGTGAAAATGAAATGATCTACTTGTTTCCCTTATGAGGTTATTAGGATGACTGAATAAGACAAAGTAGGCGGATGGATTAGCATGGTAAACACTCCATAAATAGTAGCTATTCATATATTTAGAGTCATCCAGAAGGAGAGGGAGTCTGGAAATGTTCATCTTTGAGAACAGTTGAGGGCTGTGGGTAGGTGCAGGGAGATAGATCAATGCCAGGAGAGGTTGAAGCTTTATCGTGTATAAGAGACAAAGGCTTGTTTTTCATTGTTCTAAAAGGCGGACTGTAATGAAGAGCATTGCTTTATGAAGACTGATGTTTCAGCTCAACCCCAGGCAAGAAAGAGAGAAGGAATATTTAACAAGCTGGGGATTGAGTGACCTGGAGGTGCGGGAAGCTGGGCGGGTGCTGAGAATTGTGACAGGTCTGAGATTTCCCCCAGCTTGCCAGCTAATGAGCTAGCCAGTCACAGTTGGCGGGGTGCTGGCGGGAGACTGGACGTGTCCGCGGTCAGAAGTAGGGGATTTTATTGTTTATGGCACAATGAGTTGTACAAGCTGCATGTGTGCTTGGTTCTCCTTTTCTTCTTGGGTGAGCTGTCAAGCCAAGTTGGGACTCAGTCTCTTGTTCTGTAAAGTGGGGACAATGAAAGAGAGAGTCGTGTTGGGTTTGTAAGTAGCTGTTCATCACAAGCATACCCAGTTGGATTGTGTTTTGTTTTATTGTGCTCCATAAGACTGGAGTTTTTGTTGTTGTTGTTGTTTGTTTGTTTTTTAACAAACAGAAGGCTTGTGGCAACCTTGCGTCCAGCAAGCGTACCGGCGCCATTTTTTTTGCAATAGCATTGGCTCGCCTCATGTCCCTGAATTCCATTTAGGTAATCCTCGAAACATTTTAAACTTTGCCATGGCTGTATTTGCTATGGGATCTGCGATCAATCAGTGATGGGAACTCTGCAAGCTCAGAGGATGGTTAGCATTTTTTGTGGTAAAGTATTTTTAAATTAAAGTATGGACATTGTTGTTGGTTTTTTTTTTTTTTTAACATAACTGTAGTTCATAATAGACCACAGTATATTGTTCACATGATTTTTCCATGCACTGGAAAACAAAATCCACTGTCTGGATTGTGATGTTGACCTCCTTGCCATGCTCAACTGCCCCTGCAGGTTGTCTCCAAGCCATGCCTGTGTTTATATCTGGAAACTGCTAAGAATTGTGTTGACACAGGTAGTGCTGAAAACATGTTAGCCATCTTTATTGAAATTTGCCTTCTCCTTTGGAATGTATTCTGTTTCGTAGATCTCCGTACTGTTGAAATTTATGGTAACCTAGGTTTCCTGTTTTCTATATTAGAAATGATGAATATTTGAATGGTGGAATTGCCTGCTTTGGTGTGTTAGGGAGCTAGAATATCCTGTTCTCTCAAGGTCCTTCTAGCTGGACTAAGAGTTAAACTGACATGAGACAGATAAACAGGAGAAAAATTGAACTTAATAGGCTGTGTATGGGGAAGCCATACCAACGTGGAAATTACAAAGACAGGCAGAGTGAGGTATATATGTCATTGTGAACTAAGGAGAGGGAGTAAGGGTTTGGGTCTTCAAAGAAAAGAAATGCAATCTTTAGGAAACAAAACAGTAAATGTTCAGTAAACAGCTGTTTTCTGGGCCACTTAGGAATAGTGGGACATAGAGGACTTTCATGGAACAGGCTTTGCTCTTCTCCCTGTGCACCAGACCCAGTTCACATGATAATGTAGTTACCTCTGGTGATAGCTCTATTCCTCAGGCAGATCTTCTGTCAAAACTCTTTATTTTTTTAAAAGATTTTGTTTATTTATTTGACAGATCACAACTAGGCAGAGAAGCAGGCAGAGAGAGAGGAAGCAGGCTCCCCGATGAGCAGAGAGCCCGATGTGGGGCTCGATCCCAGGACCCTGGAATCATGACCTGAGCTGAAGGCAGAGGCTTTAACCCACTGAGCCACCCAGGCATCCCCACCAAACTCTTCTTAGACAGTTGTCAGGAGAGGTAAAGAGTTTTCCCTGAATCTGCTGGGTCTTGATTGCTTTTAACTCCAAATAACGTTTATGAGAAACTGGCCCCTACAGGTATCTTGTGTTATTTTTAACTTAGGATAAATTGAAGAGTAGTGGTTGCATTCAAGTTTGGGCTCATGTTTCTGGCCCCTATAATGGCTGAAATTTTATAGGAACCCTGCAGATACCTTTGATTGGATTGACTATTTTAGCCTAATTTTCCATGAGAAATCTCTTTCTTTCCAAGGTTAACAGTTGAGTGGGGAATGTAATTTCTAGTACAGGACTTTTTTGGTGAGGCTCAAGTGCAATTTGTCTTTGGTGAACACTGCAAATAATAAAGCTGTGTACGTAAGCTGCTATTTCTTACTTCGCAGGCTAAAATGAATTGTATTTAAAATAGATTTTGAGGGCGCCTGGGTGGCTCAGTGGGTTAAGCCACTGCCTTCAGCTCAGGTCATGATCTCAGGGTCCTGGGATCAAGTCCCACATCGGGTTCTCTGCTCAGCGGGGAGCCTGCTTCCCTCTCTCTCTCTGCCTGCTTCTCTGTCTACTTGTAATCTCTGTCAAATAAATAAATAAAATCTTAAAATAGATTTTGAAAAATGACTTGCTTGTATTGCCGGATTCTGACACTAGGGGGCAGGCAAGGCTTAGAAGAGCTCAATAGCAAAAAGCAAGCCTGGTCTAATGCAGCGTGGTCCAGTAGAGATACGAGAGCCACATAGGTAATTTTCCATGTTCTATAACCACATAAAAAAAATTGAAATTAATTTAGTATTAACACATTTTATGTAACCTACATCCAAAATATTATTTCTACCTATGGCTCTAGCCACATTTCAAGTGCTCCAGGGCCACATGTGGCTAATAAACAGCGCATGCTTATGAGTCCTTTCTGAAAGATGAGAAATAGAAGTTATTTGTGTTTTCATGGGTCAATCATAGGGCACAATGTTTCATCTCCTTTTATTTTGGTTAATTTATTTTTATGTTTTATTTAGTTCTTTTTCCCCTCCCCTGAATGTCTACTCCTAGGTTTATGGAAAATGCCAGGTAAGTGGGGTTTGTAACCTTAAGTCATAAAGACTGGGGAAGATCATTCCGTTTCCTCATCACTGCCTGTGTGATCATTCTTTATAAGAGCTCTTTATAAGATCGTTCTCTTTTATAAAGGAAGAGAGAAGCGTCAAAATAATTTGAAATAGTGTGTGTGTGTGTGTGTGTGTGTGTGTGTGTGTGTGTGGCACCAGCCTGAAGGTCTTGAAGTTCCTCCCTGGACAGCTTATTTTGGCCAATAATGGGCATTTTCCCACCTGAGTGCAATCCAGTGATACAGTTTTAATACATTTCCATCCGTAATTGTTCTTGTCTGTCTTCCTCCTGCTGCACGCTCAGTGAATGGGTGAATGGTTACTTTGTTAATTGTATAGATCTATCTCTGTATAAGCCACTCCCTACAATTATTCTCTATTTTATAAACAAGAAACAGGACTGCGGGGTGGTCAAAAAACCTCTGTTTTGGTGGTGATCGAAAAGGGCATCTACATGATGATGTCTACTTAATTCTCTCTCTGGGGAGATTTTACACAGCGCCTTCATTGCAACTTTGTCCCATCTGAATCTTGCTTGCAAGGTGGAGCCCAGGCCACGGTATTACTGAACAGCTGCCTGCGGCCAAAGATGAGAACCACTGATTCAGAAGGGGGGAAAAAAAAGAAATTTGATTCTAGCTCTTACCAAACTATAGTTTGATCCCAGGGGCGTTGAGTCTCTCTTTTAGTGTTTGTGGGGCCACAGTTTGGCTGGGAGAGGTCTAGGTCTCTTTTCTCCGTATAAAGTTGCCCTCCATCTCCACTTCTTGAAAGGACTGTGAAAATATTCATTTTGCATTGGCCTGGCCATTCCTGAATGCTAAAAGCCTCTAGCTTTAACGATTCCATTGACCTCTCTTGGACGCCACATTATTTTTCTCCAGTGCCATCTTCATGGGCTTTTCATAATCTTGGCGTTTAAGAAGAAGGGAAAGGAACAGAGGACACGAGGTGTTAATATTTGATTTCTTATCTCCTCGGCTCAAAGTTCAAGTCCCCATGCTGTTGGCAAGGTCAGCTCTGCAAAATATCTGACAAATGAGCCAGATTCACATCCTTTTTCGAGGGAAGGAAGGGTAAACAACTCTGACCCAAGAGTAAAGAATTTCTGTTCCTTAAATGAGCTTGAGCCTTCCTACTCTGCAGAGCAGGATTCTCCTACTGCCCCTTTTTGAGTCTTTGAGGCAGGGTAGGGAGAGAGCCACCTTTGAAGGGTTCTTTGGGTAGTTAGGAGAACATTTTCCTTACCCTTGAGAAGAAAGTTCCTCTTTGTTCTTTCAAGCCACGCACTTAAACTCATTTAAACAAAGCCTACAATTTGGGGTTTAAAAAGCTATGGGTCAGTATCTCATCTGGATGTCAGTGGTATCTAAGGAAATCAGAATCTTTTATCCCAGATAAGAAAAATTAAATCACTGGTAAAAAGTATCGGGAGGGGTGGCAATGGGGCAGGAAGAAAAAGGAGGTTTTGTGTTTTTCTAGGTGTGGCTTGAATGCCTGAAATATTGTGGCCCAGATGGTAGTCTCAGAATAGCACTCTGGAGATAATGCTATTGAAGAGATGTTCGGGAAACTGCTAGAAAGGATTAATTGATTACGAGAAGACTGTGTGTATGTATAGAGCTAAAAAACCAGTTTTACTTCTAATGCCGTGTGCCGCCAGTGCTTGTGTGTTTGGGAATGTCTGGAAGCAGATGAGAACTGTAGCGAATTTAAACAGGGTGAGGAGAGCCTGAAGGCAGTGGCATTTCCTCCTGGGTTGTGCGGTCCTGTTTCTTCCCTGTTTGGTGTGAGTTTTGGGGTCCCAAATTCAGAAGGGAAAATAATAGAGAACTTTGTTTTAGGAAAAAGATACTATGAGCATCAGTGTTGCTGGAAGCAGATAGCTTTTCTGTGGTTCATCCCTGATTTTTGCCTAGGTACCTGCTAAAGGACTAGAAATAAATACCTGAAGTGCGGGGGGTGGGAGACTCGAATAACCTGACCTTGGTGGTGGGTGAAGGAGAACAAAGTTGAGGTGTGTGTCTTCTTCCTCCAAATCAAATGTAGTCACTGACTTGGTAGTTTGGAAAGCATGTGCAAGGGATGGTGGAAGGCTCTTCTTTCAAGAGGAGCTTTGAAAGCCTGGGTAGTTTCGAGCCAGGGAAAAGAACATGGTTCTGTTTTCAGGGCTCCTTCGTCAAATGTCCTGTGGTCTCCTCTTAGAGACTTCCAAGGAAGTGTGGACAAGTGGAGGATCGTGAATTCCAAGTGACGATATTACTTACACCTGCTTGAGCTGTTGCTGGCCAATCCTATCCTATAGGAAATAATGCCCATATGTAAAGAGAGAGAGCAGCAATCAACATTTATGATTTTTCTAGTTAGTGTACTTTTACGGCCTAGAAATTTGGAACATCTGCAGAATGGCTAGATGAGCAATTTAGTTGCTAGGGCGTGTGTGTGTGTGTGTGTATGTGTGTACGTGTATGTGCATGCACTTGCAAGTCTATCTGCTCCTGAAGAAAAACTCAGGTGTTTGATCTCTCTGGGTGGGAACAAGAGGGCTATTAAGCTGTCTTTTCTACCCTGGGTTGTGCTGATGTTGAATTGGTTTTCCAGTGAGTCTCACTTGCAACTCTTGGGTGTGTGACACACCAGAACCTGGATTATTTTTCTTAAGTCACTGAAACCTTGATTTGAACCCCATTAATTTTAGAATTGGTGATGCTCCTGAAATGATTGGGCTGGCATTTACCCATGTGCTGTCCGTGCAAAGACTTTTGCTAAGCAAATAAATAGTGTATATATTTGCCAGGGATAAAGATCTATATATCTTTGCTTGGGAGCTATTTTATCTTAAAAAATCGTCAAGTGCTTTGGAAGCGTTTATTTAACATGAAATCAAAATGCTTGTGCCTTTGCTTTGTAAAGTTCTAGCTATGGAAGTTACTGAGTAAGAAAGTTATTCATTCTCTGTGAGCCTCAGTTCCTTTTTCCTGGAAATGGGTGTAACAACATCTCATATTTCAAAGTGTTATTGTGAAGTTTATTTATTTATTTATTTTTAAAAGATTTTATTTATTTGACACAGAGAGAGGGAGATCATAAGTAGGCAGCTAGAGCAGGGTCTCTCTGCTCAGAAGGGAGCCTGATGTGGGGCTCAATCCCAGGACCCTGACACCATGACCTGAGCTGAAGACAGAGGCTTAATCCACTGACCCACCCAGGCACCCCTGTTGTGAGGTTAAAATGGAATAGTTGATAGAGTTTTGACACTACATTTAGAACATAAGGCATTTCTTTTAATTTTACTTATTTTTCACAGCTTTATTGAGACGTATCTGACATTGAGTGAATGGAACTTATTTAAAAAGAGTACAGTTTGGTAAGTTGTTTTTTTTTTAAAGATTTTATTTGGGGCACCTGGGTGGCTCAGTGGGTTAAAGCCTCTGCCTTCGGCTCAGGTCATGATCCCGGGGTCCTGGGATCGAGCCCCGCATCGGGCTCTCTGCTTGGCAGGGAGTCTGCTTCCCTTCCTCTCTCTCTGCCTGCCTCTCTGTCTACTTGTGATCTCTGTCTGTCAAAAAAATAAATAAAATCCTTAAAAGATTTTATTTTTGTATTTGATAGAGAGAGAGACACAGCGAGAGAGGGAACATAGGCAGGGGGTGTGAGGGAGAAACAGGCTTCCCATGAGCAGAGAGCCCGACGCCTCTGCCAAGGGCAGACGCTTAACGACTGAGCCACCCAGGAGCCCCCAGTCTGATAAGTTTTAACATACATATGTACACCATGAAGTCGTCTCCATGATTAAAATAATGAATATACCTGTCACTCCTGAAAGTTTGCTTGTGCCTCTTAGTAACCAGTCCCTCTTGCCCCTCCCCCCCATCCCCAGGTAACCACGGATCTTTTTGTCATTGTGGATGTTTGCTTTTTCTACAGTTTTAAGTGGAACCATACAGTATGTATTCTTTTTTTGTTTGATTTCTTTGTGCAGATTTTTTTGTCATGTGTATCAATAGCTCATTTTTAATAATATTTTTAAATTTTTCTGTTCTTTATTTGGGAGAGAGCATGAGTGACGGGAGGGGCAGAGGGAGAGGGGAGGGAGAATCCTCAAGCAGACTCCCCGCTGACCTTGTAAACCTATGTGGGGCTTGATCCCAGGACCCTGAGATCATGACCTGAGGATCCCAGGACCCTGAGATCATGACCTGAGCCAAAGCCAAGAGTTGGACACTTAACCAGCTAAGCCACCCAGGTGCCCCAATAGCACATTTTTAAAAGTTGCTGAGTAATTCAGTAATCCGCCACACACTGTTTATCCATTCGTCTATTGATGGACGCTCAGGTGTTTGCAGTTGAGACCATTTCAAATAGGAGTTATGAACATATTATACAAATGAATAAGGTGGTCATAGGCTTTCCTTTCTTTTAAGGAAGTACAAGGGAGCAGAATGGCTGGTTCATGTGGTAGGCATACGTTTGACATTTTAAGAAATGATCAAATTTTTTTTTTTTAAAGATTTTATTTATTTATTTGACAGAGAGAGACGTCACGAGTAGGCAGAGAGGCAGACAGAGAGAGAAGGGGGGGACGCAGTCTCCCCACTGAGCAGAGAGCCCAATGTGGGGCTCGATCCCAGGACCCTGAGACCATGACCTGAGCCAAAGGCAGAGGCTTAACCCACTGAGCCACCCAGGTGCCCCCCCATGAGGCGATTTTAATTTGCCTTTCCCGAATGACGTTGCCCACCATTTTTTGCGTATGTGTGGTAAAGTGTACATTCAAACAATTTGCCCTTTTTTCACAAGTTGGGTTTTTTTTAATATTGAATTTTGAGTTTTATTTTTTTTTAAAGATTTTTATTTATTTGAGAGAGAGAGAACAATGGGGGGTGAGAGACAGAAGGAGAAGCAGGCTCCCCGCTGAGCAGAGAGCCTGATGTGGGACTTGATCCCAGGACCCTGAGATCATGACCTGAGCCGAAGGCAGATGCTTAACAGACTGAGCCACCCAGGCATCCCTGAATTTTGAGAGTTCTTTATATATTCTTGCTACAATTCCTTTACCAAATAAATGAATTACAGATATTTTCTCCCGGTCTGTTCATTCTCCTCCTGGTATCTTTTGAAGAGCAGAAGTTTTCTGTTTTGATAAAGCCCTGTCTCCCTGTTGTGTTCTTTTATGTATTGTGCTTTTGATGTTTTAGAAATAGTTGCCTCTAACCCAAGGTCACAGAGGTGGTTTTCTAGAAAATGTTTTGGCTTTAGGCTTTATATTTAGGCCTGGGATTCATTGTGAGTTAATTTTTTTTTAAAGATTTTATTTATTTATTTGTCACAGACAGAGATTACAAGTAGGCCGAGAGGCAGGCAGAGAGAGAGGGGGAAGCAGGCTCCCCGCTGAGCAGAGAGCCCGATTCGGGGCTCGATCCCAGGACCCTGGGATCATGACCTGAGCCGAAGGCAGAGGCTTAACCCACTGAGCCACCCAGGTGCCCCTATTGTGAGTTAATTCTTGTATATGATGTGCTTAATGCATTTTTAGTAGGTAAAATAAAAATATTGCTAATTATAAATTCTCCTCTCGTCACCTAGGTGAAGTTGCTGAGAGTGCTTGAAAATAATAAAATCACGAATTTATTTTTAAACGACTTAGGCATGTTAATAAGCCAGACCAATATTACCACACTAATTAGTCTGAATTAGTAAGTTAAAATAACGGTGTGCAATAATTTAAACAATACAGCTTTTCAGAATATTTTTAACAGATCATACTTGCGCAGCTCTGAACGCTGAGGTTGCCAACTTGGAAGCCGGGTGACCAGCCTTTCTTCCAGGTTGAGACGATTAACTAGTTGTGTAGACGATGAAAAATTACTATGACTAACGGTTGAATCTGTTGGCCTCCATTTCTACAGCTGTAAAACACAGAAGTTAGATGGATTTTCAGATGGACAATGTCGGGGCACCTGGGTGGCTCAGTGGGTTAAGCCCCTGCCTTCGGCTCAGGTCATGGTCTCAGGGTCTTGGGATCGAGTGCCGCATCGAGCTCTCTGTTCAGCAGGGAGCCTGCTTCCTCCTCTCTCTCTGCCTGCCTCTCTGCCTACTTGTGATCTCTCTCTGCCAAACAAATAAATAAAATCTTTAAAAAAAATAAAAATAAGTTGACAATGTGCAGATCTGCTGATTAGGAGAGGGGCAGGTTGTTACGCATCCTTGTATTCATCTCGGTAGCAGTAATTGACTGGATTGGATAGATGGCCCTCATCTGTATCTATCTCATTTTTCAAGTGTGTGTTAATAGCATTTTGATGGAGAGAAGCCTTAAGGACTTAAAAGGACTTCCTAATAATGCCATGTCATATATGCTTGTTTTTTAAAAGATTTTATTTATTTGAGAGAGAGAGTACGAATGGGTTGGGACGGGGCGAGAAGCACCAGAGGGAGAGGGAGAAGCAGACTCCCCACCAGTCAGGGAGCCTGATACAACACGGGCTCGATCCCAGGACCCCGCAATCCTAACCCTGAGCCACGGTCAGACTCTCAACCAACTGAGCCACCCAGATGCCCTTCATGTATGCATTTTTGTCATCAGGGTACAGCAATGCAATGACTATCTGCTCAGAAGACTGTGAACTTTATTCTTACCAGTAAAATGTATTCTTAGTCATAGTAACGTGAAAGCCCCAACTAGAGGATATTCCGCTAAGGTTCTTTCAAGCCTTGAGGTGTCATGAAGGCATGATGTCACACACGGGTCAGCAGGTGTGGTTAGTGGGTTTCCGTGTCCCTGAGATCCCAGTTCAGATGGTTCCTGTCTGAGGTGACCGAACGCCGGGATTCTGCTCCCTGGCCCCTGACCGTGTTCTTGTTCTGCTTGATCCATGTTGCCGATGGTTCAGAAGGTGGCATGCGCAGTGGAGAGAGTCACGAATGTCACCTTTAGAATATACTTCTCTGAAAGATAGAGTTAGAATCTTGCTGTCTGAATATTCTGTAATAGGTACTAGTTTGTTAAACCCTCAGAAACAGGTTAATAAAGAGGGTGACTAGGGAAAAAATACACATCCCTGTCAGGATGGGCAGGTGGTTCATATGCTGCTCTCTGCCTATTTTTACTAACAACTACATGTGTGTATGCACACGTCATAAATAATATTTAAAGCTTGCTTGGATTCTGAACTTAGCTCATTTTATTTTATTCATATTTATTTACTTATTTTTTTAAAAAATGTTATATGTATTTATTTGAGGGAGAGAGAGAGAGAGTGCGAGTGAGAGCACAACCAGGGGGAGCTGCAGGCAGAGGGAGAAGCAGGCTTCTCGCCGAGCAAGGAGCCTGATGCAGAACTCGACCCCAGGACCCTGGGATCATGACCTGAGCCAAAGGCAGATGCTTAACCAACTGGAACTTAGTGCATTATAACATGACTATTTTTCTTTGCAATCCTATGAATTTTGTCTTATGCATTTATAGTGTTGTTTTTTTTTTTAATTGAGAGGAAGCTTGTAGGTTTCACTACAACATAAAAAAGAGGAAGAATTGCCGTATCTAACAGCCACATATTGGCCTCCCTGCCTGAGGTATCAAGTCTGCTGTCTTGGTAAGGGGTCCTGCAGACATGGGCATCTGGTGGCATCGTCAGAGAACTGCTTCCCTCTTGGGAAGCGACGCGATGGTTGGGTGGGAAGCTGCCCTGCCCCGACCTCAGGGGTCAGCAAAGGCGAGCTTCTCTTCGGGCCGGCTGGGAAGGGCCACCGAGGATAAACCCGCTGGCAGTGGGCAGGTGTGGGAGCTTCTGTATCGTGTTGCACTCTTGGCCGGTGGAGCTCGTGTGTGACTGATTTGGGGAACATTAGTGGCCCCTCTCGGGTGTCTAGGAATCGAATCTCTGTCACTGGCATCTGTGTTGTCAGTCTGCAGTTCCAGCAGGTGGGAGGGGGTCGGGTCGCAGGTGGTGTTCTGGGGACTCCTCGGGTTCCTTTCTGCCCCCATGTGGAGAGGGAAGTCGGGAATGCCTGAAAAACTTCCAGGACCATGACATTCTCACGGAGGCTGTAGAGCTGGGTTGAGGGGAGGTCAGCCTAGCCCTTCCATGGCCAGTTGGAGCAGCGTGCCTTCTCCATCCCATGGAGGACCTAGCACCGGCATCCCATGGAGGACCTAGCACCTTCCGTGATTTCATGCCCTGTGTGGGCACTTCCTTTGCAGCCTTTATCCTTTTTTTTAAAAAAAAATTTTATTTATTTATTTGACACAGAGAGAGAGATCACAAGCAGGTAGAGAGACAGAGAGAAGGGGAAGCAGGCTCCCCGCTGAGCAGAGAACCCAATGTGGGGCTCGATCCCAGGACCCTGGGATCATGACCCGAGCCGAAGGCAGAGGCTTTAACCCACTGATGCGACCTTTATCCTTGAGGATGAGGAGGATCCGTGTCTGTCTCCCTTCCAAGGCAAAGAGTTCTAAAAGGAGAAGCACAGGTGTCTTATTTTTATTAACAAGGAACTTGTAACAATATGGTGGGGTTTTTTTTGTTTTGTTTTGTTTTGTTTTTGTAACTGAGCAAATATTGAATATAATCGGCGATTTTCTCATGTAAAATGAAATTTCCCAGGACTGGGAAATTTCAGTCATCTCCGCTCTTCGGGATGTAAGCGGGAAAGATTTTCCCAAGTTGGTTCCTGAGAATGACTAGTGAGCAGACCAAAAATTGGAACTCTGTCTCTCAGGGGTGGACACCGGGGTTGCTCCGGTTCTCCACTACCCCAAAACAAGAACAAAATAAACAACAACAGGAAATGCATTGGTGATCCAAGTAAGCGTCCCTGGGTGGACCTGTTCAGGAGTTTCCCTGGGATCCAGGGATGCCTGGGAAGGTTTGCTGGGTTGTGGGGGATGGGTGCGAAAGTGATATGACAGCACACTAACAAATGTCAGGCCATAGCGGTTGTTCTGCTTTGTGGTCACAGAAGCTGTGGGTCAGGTGTCTTCTTTGAGATGGAGGAATGTGAAGGCCAAGATTTTGGAAAAATAATTTTGGGGCTTCACTTGATCAGGTTCAGGGTCCCAGCCCAGTGATGAGCGTATGTGATTAGCATGCTGGGTTAAGGACCTCCAGGACTAGAACTATCTTTTAGAAAACTCCTTAGAACCATAGGATTTCAATATTCTACATGCGTGTGAGACATTCAGTTTTAATTATGTAGTAATCTAAGAAAATCCGATGCTAAGAATGTCGGAAAAGCAGACACTTGCCATTTGGGACTGAAATATTAGATTGTGCTTTTGTCAGAGTTACAAGTGTCCACCCCGATGGGCGAGCTCTCGTTGCCAACCGGGTGTGGTAGACTGCCATCTCGGGGGCTGCTTTCCTGGCTTGGAGGCAGTACAGTTCAAGGTTGGTGCATGGTTGGGAAGTTCTCTGCCTAAATTATTTCCATTATTTCCCGAGTCTCAGCCCATTAACCAATTTGGTCCAAAGGCCAGGAATAGAAATGGCATTCTCGAAATATTATTAGCATTTTGTGGCGAAAGCTAACTACTGTACATTTACAGCCGATTAAGCTTTACGCTCTCTATTTTATTATGGATTATGACAGGGATTTTGAGACGGAGTTCTGTTAAACAATAAATAGAACCAGCAAGGTCATTTTCTACCTGACCAAAGGAAAACTTTGCGGCAAGAAGACATGAATTAAGAAACAGGTTTGGTTAAGTGTCTCAGGCAGAGGGAGGGATTCAAGTGTTTCCCAATCAAACAGATATTGGCGATGACATGTGAATATCATACATCTTTATTGCCAATGATTTGACCCATCCCACCCAAAATTTGAGTAGGTTATGGTTTGAAGCTGAGGTCTCAACGTGGTGGCCCACAGGTCATTTAGGCCCACATATATGTTATGTTTGGCCAGATGATTTTAAAAGTGTTTTTTTTTTTTTATTTTTTTATTTATTATTTGACAGAGAGAGATCACAAGTAGACAGAGAGGCAGGCAGAGAGAGAGAGAGAGAGGGAAGCAGGCTCCCTGCTGAGCAGAGAGCCCGATGCGGGACTCGATCCCAGGACCCTGAGATCATGACCTGAGCCGAAGGCAGCGGCTTAACCCACTGAGCCACCCAGGCGCCCTAAAAGTGTTTTTTTAAACTGGTTGCATTGTTTGAAAAAAATCACAAGATTTGACGTTAAAAATTCAGATTTGGGGCAACACTGAGTCTTTATTACTGCTTTGTGACAGTTTGCCGTAGCTATTAGCTGTCCTCAGCCTTTGGGGCAGTTTTCATTCCCTGTGCCACCTGCTTCCCTCATTTATGTTGACTCCCTTGACCCTTCAGTATAAGCAGTTGAATTTGTGAGACTTGGCTCACATGTTCAAGAATAAAGATAAAAATAACTAGATTTTCTCTCAAATTTCAAGCATTGTTGTCATTTATAGCACATTGGTTGAGTCTGGGCTCCAGGATCAAAATTACCTGGAAACAAAAGCTGGTTTCTTCCAGATTAGCTGTGTGACCTTAAGCAGATTACTTAACCTCTCTGAACACTCGTTTCCTCAGCTGATAAAGCAATTGTGTGTACCTTGTAAAGTTGCTGTGAGGATTCCATTTGCATCTGTGTGGATGTGTGTCCATTAAACATGGACACACTCAGACAGACACAGCCATTACATAGAATAGTGCCCCCTTCATGCTAACCCATTAAATATTTTTATATACAAATTGGTTGAAAAAATGTAATTGAGAAATAAAAGTGTAATTTCTCATTTTCCCATCAGCTGAGAAAGGCACAAAGTAATATTTTTGCTTCACACAGGTGTTCCGTAATATGGCAGGTACACTAGGTTGATAGTATTATTAACTTCACTATAACATAATTACAAAAAGGATATTGTGAAAGCTGATGGACATGACCCTGTTCTTGATACCCTTGTAAGCACGGAGACTTGAGGGGATGGTACCTGTATGAGGGACGACAAGCATTTCCACGAAGCATTTTCCCAAATGAATGAGCCTTGTTCCTCGTATAGGAGTCCGATGGCTTTATGTGATGGCTTCCTTGCTCCATGAGAGAAATTAGAGATAATGCCATGCTGATGGATAGAGTGAGTGGGACCCGACAGTCCACAGAGGGGAGGGAAAGCAGGATCGCTCTCGTTAGAGACCGCATCTTGTGGTGGCCTGTGGTGTTTGATAAGCAGATGGAGAATCAGGAATCAGATTTAAATTACTGAGTGGTAGAATGAGAGGGAGATAAATCGGTCTGCTCCACTCCTCTCATCTTCTCTTGACTAGAATCAGAGCTTAATATATATATATATATATATATATATATATATATATATATATATATAGTATTCCTTTGGATAATCTGGCTTGTTCCTACCCTTCTCCCCCTTTAAAAACAATTCTGTTGGCTTCCAGAGGTGTTCGGTGCTAAAACCAAGTGTTATTTTATATTTGTAGAGCTGTAACACTCAAGGAAAATTAAGAACATTTTACTATATTATGTGTACGTGTGCATGTGCACGTGCGCACGTGCGTGTGTGTAAGTAAATAAGTCTAGATGCATTTGTACTGTGTACTTCTGCAGTGTGCTTCGGCATAACTTATTTTTAGGTAACAATAAATCAGAGCAATCACAGTATGTAAAACCTGTTTTCAGTTTCAACGATTTGAAATCAGTCTGGTGGCAATTAAAAGCATTATCTGGGTGCTGAAAGGTTGACATCCACGGGTCCTCATTAGCTAACATCTAACACTATTTCCTGTTTATCCTCTTTTCAAATCACTTCCCTACCTTAGGGTACAGACGTTGTTTTTCCATCTTTGCAACGCTCCATGGATGCTTGATGTGCTGAGCAAATTGACAGGCCGTGCTGTTCCTTTATTAAGAGGGACTTTGTCTTTCAGATGTACTGTATTATTTAGCAGTTGTGCCACCAGCGTATCTTCGCGTTTTCAGAAGTGGCTGAGTGGCAACAGTTTGACAGTTTGCATGCATTGGAAGAAATCACCGAATGCCCCTGTGACAGAGATGCTGATTGCCACACTTTGAACATGGAACAGGTGCACGGAGGAGGAGAATAAGAATGCTGTGGGAATTTAAGTTTAATTCAAGAAGAATGCTATTTACATGATGATGAGTTTGGTTGATAGAAATGATTATTACGACATCAGTAACAGGCACCGAGCCGCATCATCTCCCTTATGCATGTCCTGTTGGACTTCCTCCCTGATCCTGGAGGTCTGTGTTGTTATCCCCTCACATTTGTACTGAGGCTCTCAGACCCATTTGGTGACCTCAGGTCTAACTGGTATTATTCATCTGTGTGAATGCTGAAAACTAAATCTTGGGTTGAGTGCCTTTTCCAGAACTGATGAGTCCTAGAAGGAAAAGTGGCCCCACAATACCTGTTTTCCAGCTCAGGATTCCTGCCCAAGTACTACCCTTAAGAGTTAATTTAAAAATCATTAGACGGGGGGCGCCTGGGTGGCTCAGTGGGTTAAAACCTCTGCCTTCGGCTCAGGTCATGATCCTAGGGTCCTGGGATCGAGCCCTGCATCAGGCTCTCTGCTCAGCGGGGAACCTGCTTCCCTTCCTCTCTCTCTGCCTGCCTCTCTGACTATCTGTGATCTCTGTCTGTCAAATAAATAAATAAAATCTTTTTAAAAAATCATTAGATGGTTACTATTACATAGGGAGCCTATGAAATCTGTTAACCCAAGAGGCTGCTTAGTGGTTGGAAAATCTAGGTCAAGAGAAGTTTCCATAGGGCTCTGGTGAGAATGTTCTGGTGGGAATAGTTAGACCAGTTAGGTGTGTTTGGGAACATACTGATCTTCAGAGGAATGTTGGGTAAGGCAATCATGGTGGCTAATTGCTTTGTGCAGTGTTTTCCACGGACTCGCAGAATGACCCTCTATGCTGTTTCTGACTAAATAAGATACAAATAATACAGCAATGTTATTTGGAAACATAAAGTTGCCTTAGACCTTCCAGTCCTCTTTGCCCGTGTGACCCTATCCAGTTTTGTCCTCAGAGACAAAGCTCCTCGAATTCCAGCTCCTAAGAATTCCACGACCCCTATTATGATTTTTATTCTGCCGTGGGTTTGGGACCAAGGGTCGGGATTGTAGGTTAATGAGAGTGATGTGGTGCGTATGCTGATCGTTAGAGGTCAGATGGAGAGATTTCGTGTTGCGAAGTTATGACTGGTTCTCGCAAAGCTCCGTCGGACATTTCGTGTTCTGTCTTTCGAAGCTGTGTTCCGGATGTTTGAGGTTGTTGAGAAGTGGACATCTGTGGAGGTAAAATTTGTGTTCACTTTTCTTTGAAAGGTGGTCAGGAGAGGAAACACAAACCAAAACCCCTCAAAAGAACAAAACCAGAGAGGACGTACTAGAAGATACTCGGTGGTGCACCTGAGTGGCTCACTTGTTTGAGCGTCGGACTCTTGATTTCGGCTCAGGGCATGATCTCAGAGAAGTGAGGTCGAGCCCCATGTCAGGCTGCATGCTCAGTGGGGAGTCTTGTTGGAGATTCTCGCTCCCCCTCTGCCCCTCCCCCACCTCCCTCACCCCATTGCTTGTGTGTGCATGTGTGCTTGCTTTCTCTCTCTCTCTCTAAAACGAGATGATACTTGATTTTTTTTTTTTTTTTTTAAACTCAGGCAAACTAGAAGCAAAGATCATTCAATCACTAAGGCTTTAGTCGTGTATCTTCTCCTTGCTCCAAGTAAGCTGGGTGGGATTCCGAGACTCACAGGACTTGGTGTCTGCCTGCAAGGAGCTCACAGGAACAACTGATCAATATGTAGCGTTTTGATGATTAGTGAAGGTGTGTAGGGTTCTAGTGTGTTGTCCACACAGCATGCCTGTCACTTCCTTGCTTGTAACCCGCTAGTGGCTTTCCATGACCTTAGAATAAAGCTCACAGTTCTTCTCATGACCTCCAAAGCACTGTCAGACCTGGGCCCTGATTACATCCCTCTCTGCTATTGTCTTACTTACTCCCTTTGTTCCAGCCACTCTGGCCTCCTTCCTGTCTCTTAAAGAACACTCTCATCTCAGGCTTGTGTTCCCTCTGCCTTGAACCCTCTTTTGTGTTCACTCTCCTATTTCACTGAGAACTTGGCTTAAATGCTACCTCTTCAGGCAGCCCCTGTCCCACAGTATTACTCTCTTACCCTTTATCCTGCTTTATAATTCTTTATGGAAGACATAATTATCTGACATCCTAGTATATATTTATTTATTTATTTATTTTGCTTATTGTTTTTTTTTCTCTCAATGAAGGAGTGTTCATAGTTAGATTCCCCAAATAGCACTTGGTATACATAGTAGGAGCTCAGTAAATAGTTGTTAAGTCAGTGAATGAGTTCTTTTTTTTTTTTAAACATTTTATTTATTTATTTGGCAGACAGATCACAAGTAGGCAGAGAGACAGGCAGAGAGAGAGAGAGGAGGAAGCAGGCTCCCTGCTGAGTGGAAAGCCCTATGCGGGGCTCGATCCCAGGACCCTGGGATCATGACCTGAGCCAAAGGCAGAGGCTTTAACCCACTGAGCCACCCAGGCACCCCAGTGAATGAGTTCTAAACTATGAAACTGTCACTATACTGTATTTATTTCCACATTCTGTGAGCCCAGAAGTATGCTTAGCAATAGTAATAGAAGTAACAGCTAGCATTAATTGAGGATTGTTACACTTGAGGTGCTGTTGCATGTCATACTACTAGATCCATTTGTACATCTAGGGAAACTGAGGCACGGGAGTTGAGCAGATAAGCCAAAGTCATGCAGGTAGGAAGTAAAGGATCCAGAGTGCCTCAGACTTGGGCATTCTTCCATCCTTTAACTGCCTTGCTGCACTGTCTTTGCCAACAGTAGGCATTCAATACATATTTATTGCATTGAAATGAATAATTAATAAAGAACCATATCATGGAAAACAGATGGTAAGAGACTGGAGGAAAATACAGAGGAGCGCTGATTCCATTGTATAAATTAGAAGTAGGGTAGGAATTAGCAAAGGGAAAGACCCAGGAAAGATAGAGGTCATGGCCCAACCTCACCTCACAGGAGAGATGGGACTTCCCCAGATTTTAAGAACAAATTTCCTCAAGTAGTCAGAGAGGAGGAAAGGTGGGCATTCCAGGGAAATTTAATAATAAATAATAAATCATGCATTTAAAATATTACTTAAACTTGAAGTTAATAGAAGGAAGATGAATGTTACAGAGTCACACTTTCTTATACTAAAAACACAATTGGGGGCGCCTGCGTGGCTCAGTCGGTTAAGTGTCTGCCTTCAGCTCAGCTGGTGACCCCAGGGTCCTGGGCTCAAGCTCTTTCATTGGGCTCCACGCTCAGTGGGGAGTTGGCTTTGAGAACTCTCTCCCTCTGCCTCCCACTCCACCCACATGTGGTCTTTCACTCTGTCTTCCTCTCTCTCTCTCGAATAAGTAAAATTAATTTTATTTATTTATTTGAGACGGAGAGAGGGAGAGAGAGAGCGCACACATAATGGGGGAGGGGCAGAGGGAGAAGGAGAAGCAGAGTCCTGGCTGAGCAGGCAGCCTGACTTGGGGCGGGATAGGGTGGGACGGCAGGACCCCAGGACTCTGGGATCATGACCTGAACTGAAGGGAGACGCTTAACTGACTGAGCCACCCAGGGACCCCATAAATAAGTAAATCTTAAAAAAAAAAAAACAACCAAAACCCAAAAACCAAAAAAACCCACACAACTGACTGCTATCTATTAACACTTTAAGATTTATTTTTAGAACACTAGCAGGGGAAAAATGTTTTTTTTCCCCTTGGTTCTGCAATAGGTAATAATTAAGGCTAATAGATATGTAAACATTGTGACACTCCAACTCTCTATTTGACATTATAAATTAAAGTATAATTTACTTAGAAATCACATTGCTTTGTACATTATTACCATGTTAATGCGAAAGATTCAAGTGAATCACAACTGAACTTTCACATTTCTGGTTTAAGAACCCTCAGTTTTCCTTTGAAGGGAGAAGAGTTTATTAAGAAGGAATTATTTCAGAACAGTATGGGGAAACACGTAGGGTTTTTAGATCCAAAAGGATTATCTCGTCTGATCATGAATATGAGACGAGGGAAGTTTTTCCCCCACCCAGAGCTTACATGAACTGAGGGCTCAGTCTTGCTAGTTTGCTTTCTTTTTGGTAGTTGACAATGCTACCCTGAGGATGGTGCGATAATGTTCGGAAACATGGTTAGTGAATATTTCAATGACTACGGATTCAGGCTTAGTGAATCTGCAAAGAAATTGATCCTGGGTGTGTATTGACTTTGAGGCTGAGCTGAAGTTTAGCCCATTCAATTCAAACCTTGTGACTGGAGTTTTGGGAGGCCGGTATTCAGGCCTGACCCTCTTGAGAGAGAGCTGTAGAGTCAGGCAAGTGAAAATGAGCACATTGCCTTGGGGCACTGGAAAAGCTGGCTGGAGAATGTGCTTTTGGGTCTGCCACCAAACTCACAAGTGCAGTGAGTGAGGTGCCTGGTTCTTCCTAATAGTACCTAGCGTGAAACAGTCACTACCCTGTAAAGGAGCCCTTCCTGATCTCCCTACTTCTGTCTTGCCCTTGTCTTTTTTTTTTTTTTTTAAAGATTTTATTTATTTATTTGACAGACAGAGATCACAAGTAGGCAGAGAGGCAGGCAGAGAGAGAGAGGGAGAAGCATGCTTCCCGTTGAGCAGAAAGCCCGATGTGGGGCTCCATCCCAGAACCCTGAGATCATGACCTGAGCCGAAGGCAGAGGCTTTAACCCACTGAACCACCCAGGTGCCCCGCCCTTACTCAGTCTTAAGAGGCAGTGTTGATTCATCATTTCTTTTCCTGTTTCTCACTCATTGTATGCTAAGACCTCAAGTAGCGAGTCTGAGAGTGGTCTGTGGCCGCTTGCATCAGAATTACTGGGAAGCTATTAGAACACACATCCCTGGGCTCCCATTCCTATGTACTGAGAATCCCTTGGTCCGAGCCTAGGAATCTGAGTTTTTTTAAGAAGGGCATTCTGAGGCATGCTGAAATTTGCCCAACCCTTTCCTAGAAGTTTGACCTTAATCTTACTCTTGAAACGATCTCCATTGCTGCTATTTCATCCCAGGGTCTAGTCCCATTTGTCTCTGCCCCAGGTTGCTTTCCCCTCTAGTCTTGCCTACCTTGGATCTGCCATACCTACTAGACCATATCAGTAAGTTTTAAAATTAGAGAACCTAATCTCTTGCCTTCCCCTAAGTGTTTTGTGTAAGTGCACTGCATTTGTTTGTAAGGCGGAAGAGCCTTAATGATCAGATGGAATTCGAAGAGGAGGGTGAAGATCCTGGTGGTTTTCCAGTGAAGGAGGCAATTTTTCATTGCCATAGGAAATGGCAGCCAGCAAGCCAGACACTCTCTAGAAAGACTGACAAGGGGCCAGAGCTTGCAATAGAGGAACCTGTTGAGGGATGACTGAGAAGCTGTTCAGTAGTGGATCCTTTGGGAGAGAAGATGTTGAGTGAATGAAAGTTGGGGTTTTGAGGAAGGATTGGTGATTTGTTAATATTTATACGTGATGACTCCCAAGACTTAATGACTTAACACATTTTATTATGTCATGATTGCAGATCAGGAATCAGGCATACTTTATTAGGCATGGTTCTCCACCTGGATTGGGTTGCTTGGTGGTATTCAGACGACCTCTGGGCTAGGGTAGAGGATGTAAGGTAGCTTCACTCACATTTCCCCCACTTGGGTGGGCAGCTGCGAGCCTGAACTCCGCTGTGTCTCTTTGTGTGTAGTTTCAGGGTCTCTCCATGTACTTCTTAATACTGGCTTAGGGCTCAAGAACAAGCTTTCCCAAAGCGAGGGAGTAGAAGTTGTCAGTCTCTTGAAGCCTGGGCCCAGCAATTGGCACAGGGTAATTCCTGAATATTCTAGTATGGGTCACATGGCACATTCATCTGTGTCCCCTCCCCCAAGGGAGGGGACACAGACTCCATCCCTGTGTCCCAAAGGAGTGTCAAAGTGTTTGTGGCTATCTGTAATATGTCACAATGAGTAACCGTCACATTTTAGATCAAGCGATTGACCAAAAAGAATTGAAGAAATCTGAGAAGAAGGAAATATGGATTTTTAAGTGAAACTCTTACTAGGATGGCTAAATAAAGATAAATAATGGAAAAACTATATTGCAGTATATTCATCAGCATTTTTTATTGCTCCTTTTCCCTGGAAGGATCGCTAGTGCTAGAGGTGAGAAATCTATTTAAGGGGCAACTTCTGGAGGAGTGTTCTGACTCCTTCCCTTAGGTATTTTTTTTTTTTTTAAAGATTTTATTTATTTATTTGACAGAGAGATCACAAGTAGGCAGAGAGGCAGGCAGAGAGAGAAGGGGAAGCAGGCTCCCTGCTGAGCAGAGAGCCCCATGTGGGGCTCGATCCCAGGATCCTGAGATCATGACCTGAGCTGAAGGCAGAGGCTTTAACCTACTGAACCACCCAGGCGCAATCCCCCCCTTTTTAAAATATTTTTTTTGGCATTCTCCTTGGCAAACTGTTCTAGGGAATCAAGTTGGTTTTTGTTAGGTGAGCTAATGAAATAGAAAGGAGACAGTCTGCCAAACTCCATGCAGTATGAACTGTACATGTCCTCACCCTAAGAGAGTCTAGCCTGAAGAAGTGGTACGCGAGCTAGGACCTCTGCTTTGGGATAGGGACTGGTGGAGTGCAGGCTTCACTGCTTTTGGAGGTGACAATAGGAATTATTGCCTGAGCCATGGCACTGGATGTGGGAGATGTTAAAAGGGCCCAGGGACCATTGGGGGATGAGGAAGTAATACATTTAAGTAGGCCTCATTTTTTTTTTTTTTTGTGGGGGGGGAAGATTTTATTAGAGAGAGAAAGAGTGCCAGTGGTGGGGGGGGTAGTGGAAGAGCTGAGGGAGAGGGACAAGCAGACTCAGCACTGAGCGCAGAGCCCCACGTGGAGCATCACACGAGGCTCAATCACACGACACTGAGACTACGACCTGAGCAAAAATCAAGTCAGAGGCTCAACCGACTGAGCCATCCAGATGCCCCCCATTTTTTTGTTCAAGGTGTCTTTACTTTAGAGAGAGAGCCCAAGAACACAGAGGGTGGGGCAGAGGAAGAGACTCTTTAAGCAGACTCCCTATGGAGCCAGAGCCCACAACCCATGACTGAATGACTTGATCTGAAGCCGACAGTTGGACACTCAACCGACTGGGGCACCCAGGTGCCCCATTTTTTACCTTTAATCCACATCTGTGGAACCATTGCCACCAAGATCCATGGAAAGGCCAAAGAGCAGGATGAAAAGACCAAGAATGTTCTACCTTATTGATGGAAGAGCCCTGCTTGCTGGGGAAGAAGCACAATAGGTCACAGGAGACTACAGTTACATCTCATGCCTAAAGGACTAAAATGTATGAGTGGAGATCATGATGTTTATAAGACCACCAGGATACTGTGTGATTCATTTTCTTTCATGTCAAGTCTGGCGTTGGAGTCCTAATTAGGGTAGGACCTCAGAAAATGCTGGGAAGGTTAATTCTGTGTGTGTTCCACTTCCATGTGGAGACGGTAGATATCTCTGGGTGTTGCAGGGTGGTGACGAGTGGCTGTTAATGGCATAGGCACTGGGGCCAGACTGTTCAAATTTTGGTTATGCCACTGGTTATGCCCATATAAAATGGGGCTAATAATAACATCCACCTTTTTGTGTAGATGTGGAGGTGAAATAGGTCATTATGTATAAAGCAGACATGGTGCTCTAAAAGGGATAGCTATTAGCAGCAGTAGTATCTAACTTTTCTAGAGAGGTCCCTAGCATTAATTCTGGACTCCAAGTTAGGGACTTGGAGATATTTGATCTCTGAATTCAGTGTGTGTTTCACTTAACCTCTGGAGGACAAGTTCAAAGCAGGAACCGCATACTGTGGTGGTAGATGTTTCTAAAACATGTTATGTGTCTGGGAAATTAATTAGATTTTATGACCGAGTGATTTCATACCTGATTGTGCTCAAATCTCCTAATGGGGAACGAGTGGCCTTTTGAGAAGCTTAGTTCCTCTCCCACTCCTCCAGCAGATCCATTGGAGGTGACAGTGCATGAATTGTGTAGAGTGATAGTCACGCCTTGTGAGTTAGCTCAGGGGCTGGTGTCCTTGTGCTGTCGGGGAAGAAAGGCAAGAATAATGCCAGGCAGTTGTGGGACCGCGGAGACTTAATGCAAATTTAAAGGGGTGTGTGTGTGTGTGTGTGTGTGTTTTATTCTTTAAGATCACCTTCTGTTTGGGCATATAAAGGAAGCCTGTAGTGTCCGAGTTTTATAGTTAATTGTTATTGTCTTGACAGCTGGAGTGGGGAATGTGAGACAGGGCAACTCCAGGACAAGAAAGCAGCTTCACTTGGTCCAGTATTTTAGGAAATAATAGTACCTAAGGTCAGTCTAGTCACGGTCGGAGCAGTAAGCCCTGGGAGGGATTTGGCAGGCATGGTGGCTTCCAGAGAAAGACCACGAAAGGCTTCGCATGCAAGGAGAGTGTTGGCTGCTAACTACCATGGAGCTCTCATTTTCCCTCTTCTTCGTCACCATATGAGTTATGTGTCTGTGTCATCAGCTGGCTTCCTAGCTCCTGTCTTTGGGTATTGAAGGAAACAGAATATAACAGTTTTATTTTGAAAAGCCACAGGTGTTCTATCTCTGGAGCATTTCTTGGAGCGACTACTTACCTAGGCTCTTGAATGGTCTTTCTCAAACCAGTAAGTGGTGGGAATGATTTCTGGCTATAGTTCACGGCTGCAACCCTTGTTGGCCACGGGATCCTTCTGTCTCGCAATCTCTATCTTTTCTTGAGACTTTAACCTGAGGGAACAAGGAGAAAAGACAGTGCCCTAATGCAGCTTCTACCTGGAAACCAAAGGAGGTGAACCGGAGACTAATAAAGCTGTTTCTCCCTCCAGATTTCTGCCTGGAGTATTACCAAGTCTGTGGGCACAGCTTTTTTTTTTTTTTTTTCTTCATGGTGGACCATTCATCGAGGGGTTGCTCCCACTGTCCTCACATCTTGGCCCGGTGCCTCTGTGACTGTAGCTCATGGTCTCTCTGACCTGTGCAACTTCTAGCTAGTTGACAGCGTTGGTGTCCTTAGATTTTTTTTCCCCTTTAACTATAACTCCAAAGACCAGACACTCCTTTGCACCAAACTTCTAGAGTGAGGATCAGGTGATCTCAAAGTTAATGCTTCTGAGGGATTAACGTGAGGTTGGAAAGCAGAGCGGCAGGCCATATGTCAGGGAAAGAAGGAATTAAAATGATTTTTTTTAAGGGGCAGGAGAACATTTCTCAATATGAAAAGGTTGTGAATTGCATCTGAGTGTTAATGAAGCTTGAGTTGGTGCTGACTTTTCTAGGACCCGTTTGAAATATCTGCATGTACATCATATAGTAAAACATTCACTTCTGTCCTGTTAATATTTGTAGCCTGGAGCCCTTTTTCTTATGAATGACTTCTGTTTTGGACGTTGTTTTGCTATGTTCTCATGTGGTGTTCACGTTATTCCCCATGCTGATAGGCTTTTTTTCCTTTCTCAAAGCCTGTGTTCTATTTATTTTTATTTTTTAAATTCTCAAAAAATTAACATTCAGTGCTCTATATTAGTTTCAGGTATATAATACAGTGATTCAACAACTCTATACATTTCTCAGTTCTCAGCACGAGAAGTAGATTCTTGATACCCTTTATCTATTTCCCCATCCCCCACCCACCTCCTTTCTGACAACGGCCAGTTTGTTCTCTGTATCTAAGAATCTGTTTCTTTTTGGTTTCTTTTTTCTTTATTCATTTGTGTTGTTTCTTAAATTGGACATGATTGGGGTGCCTGGGTGGCTCAGTGGGTTAAAGCTTCTGCCTTCGGCTCAGGTCATGATCCCAGGCTCCTGGGATCAAGCCCCGCATCGGGCTCTCTGCTCAGCGGGGAGCCTGCTTCCTCCTCTCTCTGCCTGCCTCTCTGCCTGCTTGTGATCTCTGTCTGTCAAATAAATAATAAAATCTTTAAAAAAAAATTGGACATGATTGAAATCCTGGTATTTGTCTTTCTCTGACTTATTTCAGTTAGTACCCTCTCTGTACCCTTGTTTATTGCAACATTATATACAATAGCCAAGATCTGGTAGCAAACTGATGCCCACTGGTAGCTGAATGGATAAAGAAGATGTATGTACACAATGGAATATTGTATATATCCCATGGGATGTTGTATATGTACCATGGGATATTGTATATATACCATGGAATATGTATAGTTGAATATTGTATATATACATACAATATTAAACTAATATATACACATTGGCATATTACTGTGTATATATACCATGGGCTATTTTATATCTACAGTGGAATATTACTCAGCCATAAAAAAGAATGAGATCTTGCCATTTGCAACATCATGGACGGGCTTGTGATGTTAATTTAACTTGAACAGGCCATGCTGTATCTGCAAGAGGAGTGTTCATTTCCCTATTTCATTCAGATTTCTCCTTAAATACTACCTTCCTTGGCCCCTCTCTGTGAAAAGTCTTCTGCTGTCAGGGCTCCTGGGTAGCTCAGTGGGTTACGCCTCTGCCTTCGGCTCAGGTCATGGTCTTAAGGTCTTGGGATCGAGCCCCGCATCGGGCTCTCTGCTCGGCGGGAGCCTGCTTCTCCCTCTCCCTCTGCCTGCCTCTCTGCCTACTTGTGATCTCTCTCTCTGTCAAATACATAAATAAGATCTTTTTAAAAAGTCTCCTGTCATTTTTTAATCCCCTGTTTTTCTACCTAGAACTGACTTGGTAACTACAATTTAATCCATTCATTTGTTGATTATATGTGACCTTTTACTAGAGGATGATCTCCCAGAGGGCAGGGGATCTTGTCTCTTTTTAGTCACTGCTGTAGTTCCTCATGTAGAGGAAGGATCCACAAACTACAACCACAGGCCAGATCTGGCCAATAGCTAGCTTTTGTACTGCATGAGAACCAAGAATGATTTTGTAGAACCAAGAATGATTAAAAGGTTAAGGGGCACCTGGGTGGCTCAGTGGGTTAAGCCTCTGCCTTCGGCTCAGGTCATGATCTCAGGGTCCTGGGATCGAGCCCTGCATCAGGCTCTCTGTTCAGTGGGGAGCCTACTCCCCACTCCCCCAACCCTGCCTGCTTCTCTGCCTACTTGTGATCTCTCTTTCTCTGTCAAATAAATAAAATCTTAAAAAAAAAATGTTAAAAGGATTAAAAAAACCCCAAAACAACCATGAAGTAATAATACATGGCCCACAAAGCCTCAAATATTTCCTATCTTGTCTTTTAGAGAAAACCTTTGCCAACCCCTGACCTGGAGCAGGGCCTGGCTGTGGCCCTGGATGGATTTTTGTGCTAGGAGTGAATGTTATGTGGGTCCCTCAGTATTGGACTCCTAGTCTACCTAGAATGATGCCTTACAAACCTTTGGCATTCGGTAAAGTTCCTTGAATAAGGTCATGAAGATATGAAAATGGATTCTTGTCACTGAAAACAGTAATGGCAGTGAATTCGTTTTTGTAGCTTAGAGGGAAGGCGTTTAAACCCTGAATAGCCAGGGAGTCATTGCTTTACCATAAACTACTGCTGACCTATGTTCCGGTGATATTTTCAATATTTAAAAGAAAAATGATGGGGTGCCCAGGTGGCTCAGTCGGTTGTGTCTGCCTTTGGCTCAGATCATGATCCTAGGTCCTGGTATCGAGTCTCGCATTGGGCTCTCTGCTCCACAGGGAGTCTCTTCTCACTCTCCCTCCGCCTGCCCCTTTCCCAGCTTGTTTTCTCCCCCCCTCACCCCGCTGTGTGTTTGTCAAATTAAAAAAAAAAATCTTAAAAAAAAGAAAAATGTTAGTAGTAATGGACCCAGATGATGCTTTTGATTTTTGCCCCAACTCTACAGGATAAAAAAGCATACTGTTCAGTGTTTCCCAAGTAACGTTCCAGGATCACTTGGGTCTGAATATCTTCAAATTTGGATTGTTTGACCTCACCTCAGACTCATTAAGTCAGAATCACTAGAGGGAAGTTTCTGTTTCTATCTAAGGAGTTTCTATCTCTAACAAGCTATATGTGTGATTCTGGTGTTCACTAAGGTATAAAATCATTGTTCTGAATCCAGTTATTGGCTGGAATGGTAGGAAGGGGAAGGTTGATATTGACCCAAGCATTTTATTTTTTATTTATTTATTTATTTTTTTTTAAGATTTTATTTGTCAGAGAGAGAGAGAGAGAGATCACAAGTAGGCCGAGAGGCAGGCAGAGGCAGAGGGAGAAGCAGGTTCCCTGCTGAGCAAGGAGCCCGATGCGGGACTTGATTTCAGGACGCTGGGATCATGACCTGAGCCGAAGGCAGCCGCTTTAACCAACTGAGCCACCCAGGCGTCCCGACCCAAGCATTTTAGAGCAAGAATGCACCTGTCTTCATGGCCACACTCCATGGCCCTTTTCCCCAGCCTTCTGTGTCAAAGGAGTCACGCTTGGGTGTCTTGCTAAAAGATACCCAAGATAAAAGGTACCTGACTCAGGTCTGGAATGGGGCCTCAGATTCTGCTTTTCAAACCCACTGCTGGGTGATGCTGTTGGTACCTGTTCTTGGATCATTTGGAATAACATCAGGATTATAGCAGGAGTTGGTAAGTTTTTTTCTCTGAAAGGTCAGAGAGTAAAATTATGAGGCTTTGAGGGTCAAACAGCCTCTGTTGCAACTACTCAAATCTGCTCTTGGAGCATGAAAGCAGCCACAGATCATACATAAATGAACAGGTGTCTGTGTCCTAATACAGCTTCCTTTACAAAAACAGACAGCCAGTTGGATTGGGCCTGTGGGCCGTAATTTTCCAGTCCTGGGTTAGAGAGTCATACCAATTACTATCACTGTTCTTTAGAAATAGCACCTTCCACAGGACAGGTAATTTGCTAGGTGCTTTCCTTCATCCTTTGCATCCTGGTATAACACACAAAACTAAAGATCTGGAAAGTTAATGAGGGAACTTTCTCAAAGATGCAAGGCAACCAGTTGGCATAGTCTAGACTCGAACCCTGACCTCTGGATTCCAAACTCAGTGTTTTCTTCTGCTGTACAAAGTGAGTTCCACACGAGTAATGAGTCTTGCTTTGGAAAGAACTTTCCTTTTTGAAGGACAACTAGAATGTAAGCTCCATGAGGCCAGGAATCCTTTTGTTCTGTTCTCTACCCTCACTGCCTAGAAGAGTGCCTGGAACGTGGTAGGTACTCGGGAGACCTTTGTTGAATGAAGGGTTCATCGGTGCTTTGCCACTTCTAATGTTAGTGTTTGTATAGAAGGTGATTTTAAAGGGAAAGTACTTCAACCAGTGATACATTATAAGTCCTAGAAGCCAGACGTTATTACACACAGGCTCCTTGGTGCTCAAGACTCTTGGTTCTCAGGCTGCTTCACACACAGCAGTTCATTTACATTTGATAGGTACCATTTGCAAGGACCTATTTTGTCCCCTATGGTCTCAATAGATCGGACCCCCCCTACGAATATTGAGCCTTCAATTCCTCCTCAGGATTGTTTTGACGAACCACCCTAGCAGATGGAGGAATCAGGATTATTTCCTCAACAAAATTATTTCCTCCTACAAAACAGTCAACGGTGCATTCTTAGGCCAACAATCAGAAGAGATAAGGGGCCTGACGTCGGGGGGTGGGGGTAATACACCCTTCTTTCTTCTCTGTAGTTGCTTATTTTAGAATATTTAATAAGACTTTAAAAATGAAATTTGCAGACCTTGCTGGAATTTTTTTTCTTGCTAACAATATTGCGTATTATTAGAAAACACATTATAATTTGCAGGGCTGTCTTCTGACACAGAGAAGGATGATTTTGTAAGTGTGTTTCAAGAATCACAAATTTTAAAGAGGACCACATGAAGAAGACAAAACAGCTGCCCACTTTGAGACATTTCAGGAATTTATGGAAGTAAAGATGATATTGAATGGCTGGGAGTCTGACTTGGGATCCTGAGGAAGGAAGAAGGAAGGCACAGCTGTGCAAGCGACAGGGAGGCTGACTTGAGGGGACATATAGATTTCTTTATCATTTCTAAGCATCCTGCCCCCAGTGACCTAATTATGTCACCTGCAAGCCGACTTGGTACCCATGTAAGACTACCACACAACATCGGGGCTTTGTAGTAAAACTTCCTACAAAAATCTTCTCTCCGTGCCGTGCTTGAGCTGCTGACTTCACAAGTTTGCCTTAGATGGAGAAATTTGCAATTTTGCAATGTTGGGGTTTGTTTATTCAAGATATTTATTATTACCAAGCCTTCTAGAAACCACAGGCAAGGAAGAAAGACATTGTATCATGTGCCTCCATCTCATTCATTTATTTGTTTAATCCATATTTGGGTGTTGTTGACTGTGTATCAGACAGTGTTCTCAAGCTGGGGAAACAAAGTTTTTGTCCTCCAGGAGCTTTTGATGCTAGCGAGTGGGGATAGACAATGAACAAACAGAAAGAGTAAATATCGGATGCTGGTGAGTTGTAAAGAGAAAAACAACAGAGTCGAGGGGTTGGGGAGCAGGGTGGGTGTGGGCGAGGGAGCAGTTTCCAGTGGGGTCATCAGGAAAGTCTGTACTGGGAAGTGCCATTTAGACAAAGACCAGAGCGTGACCGGGAGTGGGGAGGGTACAGCAAATGCAAAGGCTGTGAGGGGGGAGGGGAAGGACTAGGTGGTAAGGTCGGAGAGTTATGTGGAGTGAATGTGACAGGCAGTGGGGGACGTGGACCGAATCGGGCCTTGTAGGTCATCGTGACGCCATTGGCTTCCACCCTGAGTGAGGTTCAAGATCTTCGTGGGTTTGGAGCAGGAGGAGACATTTTCTGACTTAAATTTGAAAAAAATCACTGTGGTGGTGCGTTGACATGTGGGAGAGCAAGAGCAGAAGCATGGAGGCCACTAAGGAGGTTGTTGAAATAATTCCTAGCAAGAAATAGGGGTGCCAAGAGATGTGGCAAGAATTGAGTAGATCCTGAAAATGTTGTGATATGGAGCCAACACAACTTGGCTGACAGATGGACTGTGGATTGAAAGAGAGAGATCAAGGACGGTGCAAATATATTTTGGCTTGATCGCTCAGAAGGAAGCAGTTGCTGTTTCTGAGATGAGGAAGGATATGGGAAGAACAGGTAGGTGTGGCATGGAAGGTGGGTATCCGGAGTCCAATTTGGGGTATGCTGAGTTGAAATGCTTATTAGCTGCTCACATGAAGGTCTCAAGAAAGCACCTGACTATGAAGTGGTAAAGCGCTGGGAGGAGGATTTAGGTGGTGATGGTAGTAATAGCATTTACTATTATGTGCCTATTATTTGGTTTGAATGAGCACAGTAAAGAACATTCTTCAGCCTGTGTCTGAACTCAGAGCCAAGTGATAAATTAAAACAAAAATTATACAGGTAGAGAATTAAAATTTCCATGTTAGTCCTGATAATGGCCGGAGTAGAGACAGTGGCTTTGAGTTCATGGCAGAGTGGACTTGCCCATACTCTACTCTTAAATCAGATAGCCTTATGCACCAGGGCTGCTTGGGGTGGGTTCCTTACTGCACAGACCCAAGGGGAACAGAATGTGCGTGTATGTTCAGGTAAGCAGGTTCTCAAAGGGGTCCTACCACAAAGGGGCCTTCCTTCTCCCTAAATTTGCCAATCAGCCAATTATGTAAGTCTTCCTTCCTCTTCTAGAGAGGGTTTCTTGAAATCTGGGGGGAGAAGCCAGGGTGGGCATTAGTGCTAAGAAATTACAAGGAGAGAGATTACATGTCTCTGCAACCTGAGTGTCGGAAGCTTTACAATCATTGTTTCACGTACTCTTCATGTTTTTATCATTGTTTTATAGATGAAGCATCTTACACTTGAGGATACCATTTTACCTAAGATCTTGCAGCTGGAAATAGGAATACCTCGGCGTGCATTTGACGCTAGTCTTGTATCCCTCTGCTGTGTTCTTTAAAGAGCTGAAAGTGGTTATCATTATTATTTTTTAGACTGTCAACAGGACATTGTTTGATTTTTGTAGTTGCTGATGAAGTTTGAAGAGTAGATCTCAGTTAAGGGAAACTTTTTTATTCAAAGTTGACAAAGGAATTAAGAAAAATAGCTCTTCCAACCAAATTAAATATTTACACACTATTTAATTAAGAAGTTTGTGGACTATTCATTCCTACCATGTTTATTTTAAGGAAAACTTCTTATTTTCACTTCTGTTTCCAAGTACCTGAATGCTTTAGTTAATCAAAATAATCTTTACATTGATGTTTTTACTGAGGCTCCTTAGACAGACATGCTGCTATAACCTTGGGTGGTATATTTCATACAGAGTTAGGTTTCAGTCATGGAAAATTCTAGACTCTGTTTCCGGTACATATGCTGAATTTGCTATTATTCCCAAGTCTTTGGAGCACTAGGTAACTTCCTTTAAATGGAAGTCTTCTGAAATAATACATGACCTGTTATTTTATCTTATTTATATCTGGTTGTTCTCATAACGTTACTGGGTACAAAAGGTTCGAGTAGAAAAGGATTGGATCTTCAGAAGGAAGGTGTGTTTTCATTACTCTTGAGCCTCCTCAGACTGTTGATAATACTGTACAGATCCTCCTTGACATACAATGGGATTATGTCCTGATAAACCCATAAAAAATTGAAAACACCGTAAGCCAAAAATGTACTTAATACACCTAGTCTTCTGAGTATCTCAGCTCAGACTTGCCTACCTTAAACGTGCTCAGAACACTTAGATTAGCCTACAGTTGAGCTAACTCATGTAACACCAAGCCTATTTTATAATAAAGTGTCAGATATCTCATGTAATTTATTGAGTACTGCTCTGAAAGTGAAAAACAGAATGACTGTGGGTACTGAATGGTTGAAAGTGTGGTGGTCGTTTGAGCCTGGTGAATGTGTGGCTGACGGGGAACCGGGACTCACTTCCCCGCGTCACTAGTGGGCATCCTACCACATAGTGCTAGCCTGGGAAAAGATCCAGATTCAATAATTCAATATAGTTTCTCCTGAATGTGGATTGTTGTTGCACCATCTCCAAGTCACAGAATTCTAAGTAGAACCATTGTGAGTGGGGGCCCATCGTGCTATGTCTTCTCTTCCCCTTTCTTCCCACATAACACTTCTCTGCCCTGATAGTTCCCTCAAATGCAGAAGAACACCTCTGCAAATGCATTGACATCATGTTATTTATTTTGCATAACCCCACTCTGGGCTAACTTTCATATTAGCCATTTTTTATGGACGAGAAAGCTTGGGATAATGAAGTAACTGTGGTTTACTCAGATAGGAGTAGAGCTGGCTCCTCCAAAGTAGGCTTTCTGATCCCAGGTCCAGCATTCTGTTCTTATCTCCCCGCTTTTCTGTAGCCCACATACGACGCTTCCCTGAGCCATGCCATGATTTCTAGCCCCCATGTTCTGTTCCTGCCGGGCAGCGTGCTCTCACCCTTCAAAACCCTCTTCATTCTGCAGAGCTCCTGCTTGTTCTGAAGATCCTTTAAGTTTGGTTTCTTATTAAGAGCCTCTTCCCGATGTTGACCATCAGCCTGAGCCACTGGCCGTGTCCCTCCCTGTCTGATGGTCAGGTTTATACTGATTGATTCTGTGTACTCTTGCTTGTGGCGCTTAGGCTGTAAACTGTTTGAGAGTCCGGATGGGCCCTTCCCCACGTTCCCAGTAGAATCTGAAAGAAAGCCTTGCACAGAAGGGCAGAACTGGTCATTGAATGCACCTGAGATATCCTGGAGAAGGGCTCACAGATAACGACAGGCATTCCCTTTGAAGTTGGGTTTTCATTCATAGGAATTGTGGGGAGTCTTGAAGAAGCTGCTAAGTGAGCCTTTCCTTTTTGCTTCCCCCTCCTCTGAAGTATGTCCATTAAGGGAAGGTTAATACTGGGTAAATAAAAATAAAATTCCAGACTAACTGGGGACATGGCAGAGAAGGCACTAGGCTCCCAAAAGCCGCAAGAGAAACCTTTAAACTCTGGATTCAAGGCTAAGTGAGGGCAGGTCTGGAGAATGTAGGACGGCAAGTCTGGAAGATAAAGGATAGGGGAATACTGAGCCTGTAAAGCAGCTCACACATGGCAGGCATCCCAAAGCAGCTCTTGTTAGAGGACCAAATTCTGTTTCTGTCCCCTGCTGGCTTTGTGACCTTGAACTCTGAACTTAAAACCTCAAAATTCTCAACTCTGAAGATACTTTTTTTTTTTCCCCTAACAAGTTTTAATTGAAATTCAATATAGTGTAGTATTGGTTTCAGGAGTAGAATTTAGTGACTCATCACTTCATAAAACACCCCATGGTCATCTCAGCAAGTGTATTCCTTAATACCTGTCACCCAATTACCCCACCCCCCACCTAAGTCCCCTCCAGCAACCCTCCGTTTGTTCCCTGTAGTTAAGAGTCTCTCATGGTTAGCCCGTTATTTATTTATTTATTTATTTATTTTAGAAGATTATTTATTTATTTGACAGACAGAGATCACAAGTAGGCAGAGAGGCAGGCGTGGGGAGTGGGGGAGTAGGCCCCCTGATGAGCAGAGAGAGCCCGATTCGGGGCTCAGATCCCAGGACCCGGAGATCATGACCTGAGCGGAAGGCAGAGGCTTAAGCCACTGAGCCACACAGGCGCCCCTGGCCTCTCTGTTTTTATATGCTGAAGATATTTTCACACTTGTTGGCTTGTTTTGCCAGGTAAAGCATAGTTGGAAATTGTACTAGTATGATAGGCAGAATGAGGTTTCCCAAAGAGCCCCACATCTGAGTCCCTGGAAACTGTGAGGGTTACTTTACTTGGCTGAAGGGGACATGGCAGGTGTGATTATATTAAGGATTGTGAGCTAGGGTGATTGTCCTGGATGAGTTGGATGGCCACCGGATCACCACAAGGGTCTTTAGGAGTGAAAGGGGGAGGCGAGAGAGTCAGAAGGAGATGTGATGTCTGAAGTAGAGTGATGTGGAGCTTGTTGGGCGGTGAACCAAGCAACGAGGGCATCTCACAGCAGCTGGAATAGGCAAGGAAATGGCTTCTCTCTGGAACCTCTGGAAAGATTGTGACCCCATGAACGCTGATTGTAACCCACCTAGACCCATTTTGGACTTCTGACATACAGAGTAATGAAGTAATGTTTGTGTTGTTTTAAGTTGCCAAATTTGAAGTAGTTTGTTATGGCAATAATAGGAAACAAATACAGTAGGTATTTAAAAATAATCTGTGTGGTAGCTATTGTTCCTATTTTTTGAATAATTTAAGAGTGTTGGATCCCCCAATAATGGGTCCATGGTCAAAGGAGCGAGACTGATACAAAGCAAAGGTCAAGCAAAGCTTTATTTTGCGCCAAGCATCAAGAATCAAACTGACCGTCAAACAGACCAGTTGGGGCCACCCCTTACAGAAAGGGCGACCCCTCCCTGCCTCACAGACTAACTTTTATAGAGCAAAGGCCATGTGGTTGACCCTGGCCACACACAGGTGGCCAATGAGATTGTAAGACACAGAGAAAGCTGCACAGTCATGCTAGGTCACCATAAGTGACCAATTGAATTACAATTTACCCTATAGTAGACATTTGAACTAGCCTATCACCTTGGTCAGAATTGGCGCTCAAAAGGCGGGGCCCACACTCGTTGGTATCTAGGGAGACAGTATGCGCGCTCTACTGATTGGATGTCTCCACCTGGCCCGACTCATCCCTGCATTCAGGCTGTTATCAGGGACTGGTCGACCATATTCTATTGGTTTCCAGGACTTGCTTTTAAGTAAGTTCCCCGGGGTGGGGGTGGGGGGGCAGGGTCAGTTTAAGTTTTACTGCATAAACAACAAAGTGGCTGTTCAACCAGAGCGGGGTGGGGCTGCTCTGGCTGAATAGGCCCTTAGAAAGAGCAGCCACGGAGCCTCTCCCAGCTTCATTTTCTTTCCCAGTCCTGGGCACTGTCCCTGTACCAGACCACCAGCATCGTTTCTTGGAGCCATGGACTCCTTTGGCAGGATATTCCATATGGATTATGTTTTTAATTCACAAAATAAAATCAGTACCACAACAAAGGGAACCTATATGAAAAAAATGTAACATTTACCATCTTGACCATTTCCCCCCCATTCTGAATTTATTATTATCATTATCATTATTTTATTTTTTTTAAAGATTTTATTTATTCATTTGACAGAGAGAGAGATCACAAGTAGGCAGGGAGGCAGGCAGAGAGAGAGGAGGAAGCAGGCCCTCCGCGGAGCCCAATGCGGGGCTCGAGCCCAGGACCCTGGGATCATGACCCGAGCCTAAGGCAGAGGCTTTAACCCACTGAGCCACCCAGGCGCCCCTATTATTATTTTTAAAATAAGCTGTAGGCCCTGTGTGGGGCTTGAACTCATAACCTTAAGATCAAGAGTTGCATGTCCTACTGACTGAGCCAGCCAGGTGTCCCCAGGAAACCCATTATGTTTTTAATTCATAAAATAAAATCAGTACTCTAACAAAGAAAACCCGTTATATTGGAATATATTGAAATACAGTTATCCAGTATATTAGAAAATGTGAGTTAAGGTGATACTTGAACTTTAGTAACACATTTAAAAAGATCTTGTGGCATGCCTAATAACTACGGTAACTTTGAAGTAGGAATGCACATAAATGATGTCTTAGCACATCTGGCACAATTGAAATGTGAGATGAAAATACCCATGATTTCTTTTGGTGACAAAAATTGTAGGCACAGCTGATGGCATTGCATTCCATTGCCTGTTTTCATCACTGGAGTTGCTGCTAGATTCAGTGTGAGGTTAGTGGAATAAAGATGTGACTTGTCCCCACTCAAGTTCACTTACCCTGTTTCCCACCCCCCAACTCCTAGCTGTGCTGACTATGGGCCCCTCTGTGTAATTCAGGTGTGAATCCCTGACAGGGGGGGCATTAGGAAAAGAAAACAGGAAGTGTGCTGAAACCCTAAGACCTTGACACTTAATAAGAGTCAGTGAATATCTTCTGTAAATTCTTAGTCCGTGAATATCTTCTGTGAATTCTTTGGGGTTGAAGGGGTGATAGGTCTGAGAGGATGAGGTAACGACTGCTCTGCTTCATTCGCAAAAGGCCAAAGCTAGTCTGGCAAACCCAGCTGAGCTGATGTGGGCCTCGTGGTTTGACACATCTGTAAAACAAACTTAGCAGGAGGGAAGAGCTGGCAAGTCGTCGATATTACGGTAGCGTTACGGAGGTACATGTGAAATTAATTCCACATTAGCAAAGCATTCTAACACAACAGTAGGAATGAAAAGGGATGCAGGAATTTCAGTGCGGTTGCCTCTCAGAGGTAATTTTGGGTAAAGAGCAGCAGCTAGCAACGTTTTCTTGACCGAGAAGGGGTCTGACGGTCCAGCGAATCCTGCTGACTGTTATCACTGAGAGGTACACACAGATGAGCTTCAGTCGGAGTTCATCGGAGTTTCTTATTAGATAGCCTATCCAGTAGCTCCCAGAGTGAGGATTTTAGGCTTAAATCTGGCGCATTGCTGCACACGTAGTAGGCGTGCAGATGTTTGTGATATTGGCTTGACTTAATATTTTACATTCTCCTCACCCTTGGGATTATGTTTTCTTTCAAAAGTCAGTATTTGTTTTGACCGGAAAATTGGGAAAGGCAACTGTGGGAGCCACGAGTAAACAAGTAGCTTTTCAGAGCTTCCCACCCCTTCCATAGAAGTAGAGCGAGCATGATACATCTTTTATTTTGCTAACATGAGGCTCAATAGGATTGCAAAAATTAATACCAGTAGAAGTTTTCCACAGGCGGTTTTCATCGCAGATTTACTGGAGGAACACTTCCAAATATTTCTGTAAGTGAAGGATTTGACAGCCATGTCTTTAAATAGAAGACCGAGCACTGTTAGGTACTTATCATGGTTTAAACATGTCGATATTTTCTCATTTTTCTTTTGGATAAAAAGCAGTATATGGGCAAAACACCTGAATGAAATGTAGTTATAGGGAATGTACCCTCATGGCCTTCCTCTTGGTGGAAAGATTTAACATTCAGGGTGGCCGTGGGGTTTATCATTGGGCCGATACACGAAGAATCATGTTAATTCATAACGCACATCTTCCAAGACTTGTTTTCTCCCGGGGGAAAAAAAAAATCAAACAAGGTTGACTTCACGGCTCATAAATCTATGGCCATCCCATCTTACTGGTGCCTTGATGCTGTGTTTCTTTCCTCCATGTTATCTCGAGTAGCTGTTTGTACCTGAATGAAGAGTATGGTATGTAATTTGGCGGTGGTTCAAAAGTCATTGATTTTTGGCCATGTTTTTTGGCACCACTGAATGTATGAGTGACATTATTATGGAATTAAAAATAATGTGAATTTGTAAGTATCGCCTGGGAAAGCAGCACGATAGTGAGCAACACAATGTGTGGCATCGGGTCCCACGGTACTAACAGAGTCAGTGCATGTCCGCAGATGAGCTGCATTTGCACCTTCCTGGGGTGCAGCGCGAGCAGTTCGTAGTTTTCCACAGCGCACTGACTTTGAAATGAAGTTCTGCACGTTTTGCTTAATTGTGGAAGGTTTATATTGCTCCTGATCTCTAGCGTGTAGTAAGATTTTCATACCTTATATTTCATGATTTTAAATTTGTGGCTCTCAGGGCACCTGGGTGGCTCAGTGGGTTAAAGCGTCTGCCTTTGCTTCAGGTCATGATCCCAGGGTCCTGGGATCGAGCCCCGCATCGGGCTCTCTGCTCAGCGGGGAGCCTGCTTCCCTCCACCTCTCTCTGCCTGCCTCTCTGCCTACTTGTGATCTCTGTCTGTCAAATAAATAAATCTTTAAAAAAAATAAACTTGTGACTCTCAAAACTGCACAACAAACCCAGCCAAATTCTGTTAGTAACAAAACCTATTTCTAGACCAATAACTACAATCCCCATACTGTTAGAGCATGCTTTAAATTCATGTCCATTTATTGTACTAGAATTTAATTGCATTGGTAAACAAAGTTCACGAACTGACAGTCCAAGAGACATTACGGGTTCTGATGTATACGGAACAACCAACCATTCTTTCAGGGTTTGGATTTTAGAGTTGAGAATATTCACATCCCACTGCTATCATCATATTAGAACCGAATACCAATAAATGGCTTGTTGCTGACCCTGAAACCTGTACTCGAGAGGTATGAGGGTATTGCTAGGAAGTGTTCACTATGCAAGCTGATTCATTTATTAAAGATTTAATATATTTGAAAATAGTTGTTGTCTCATCTCTCCCTGCCTCATGGACATCACGTTTGGTCATATGGTTTGCTGTAGCCAATGAGATCTGTGTGGAAGTGACACACGGCCCTTCTGAGCAAAAGCTTCCTTAAATCAGGAAATCCCCCGTTCTCTTTTCTTGCCGTCATGATGAGCAGCAGTGTTCAAGATGAAGGCACTCCCTTGACTTGTGTCCTAGAATGAAGATGACAAGGAGCCAGAAGCAGTGTTGGTTTGGATGGGACATTTGACATAAGTGAGAAGTATAGCCTTTGTCGTAAGCCCCTGAGATTTGGGGGCTGCTTGTTATTGTAGTGTAATAGACCCTATTTGGACTACCGTGTTATACTTAATGGCTCCCTCTAGGTTTATTAGAGGAAGAAATGATCCCTTAGGACTTCTGTATAAGGAATTTATGTTGAATCCTAAGGGAAAAATAAAGGGACTAGAATCAGAGGTGAGAATGGGCTTTGCCATGGGGAAACCAGAAGTCAAAGGTATGAAGACAAGATTTGGGATGGCTTGTAACCTATTGAGGGAAAAGTAGAGATTAGGGTGCCTCATTCAGAGGCTTGGGTAGGCAGAAAATTTATTTTGGGAAAATAGATTGGATCTAGATTATGAATACTTGAAGGCAACTTGGAACTTTGGAAACCTTTTGAGTAAGACAAAGGCAATATTAAAGATCATTTTAGGATGATTGTCCTGATAGCTGGATAGACACACAGGTCATGGAATAGGGAACAAGAGATGTTTACCATGGTCTGACTGAGGTGGGAGAGTTGAAAGCCTAGGACCACCTGGAAACTATTGTTGAAAAAGCCATTTTTAGAGGCTTCCTCCTGGATGTGAATGGTTCTATGTTGGAATTACTCTCCTTCTTCTGTATGTTCCTCCTCCTCCATTCTGGCTGGTTTCAACCCCATCATATCCAATTCTTTTTTCTAACAAATATTTTTCAGCACCTCCTTTACTGTTTTAAGCCAAAATTCACAAGTAATACTATCTATGTTTGTACATGATTAAAGAAAAACCCTCCAATGCAATGTCTTGCTCTGTTATAAAAGAGAAACAAAAAGGAGTAGAAAGTTCTATGGTTCAATATGTAAATTCTCAGGCACGCTAACACCAGATGACATGATGTTTTCAGATTCTTTGTGTAGAATCTCTGAATACAACAGCTTTGGATTGCAGATCAGCAAAGGTGTGGTAGGTCGGAGAACTTGACACAAAGCAGTAGGTCTATCTGAGATGGTGAGCATCTCTTGCTAAAGCTCTGAACAAAGCAGTCCTTCCTAGATTGACATGTTAGTGTGCTCCACCTTTATGTGCAAAGTAGACTCAGCTTTTAAGTCCTGATAGTTACAGATTTTCACCTACATGAATGTCCTGCAGGGTATTCAAACTCCTATAGATCACAGGATGATTCTTCTCTGTGCACGACTTCAAGAGTAATGCAAGATATCAAGCCTCATTGTCCACCCAATTCCTGAGACATCCTGAAATGCCCCATATATTTCCAAAGTGTCTACCGAAGGGCAGGCTGGCTCCGAGCTGGGAATTATTGCTGCTTTTCACCATTGCTTCTGCTCATTCACTGTTTCTGCCGGCTTATTACATCAGCTAGCATTTGCCTTCAACAACACCTCCCTGTCCTCCTTACAGAAAGAGAGCCATCATAAACTCTCAGGTTCAGCTGCCGTTGCTAAATGCCTTCTCTCTTGCTTGTTTTTAGCTCACATTCAAGGAATGGGAGAAGATGCACTCAACTTGGTGTTTTTTTAATGCCAGAACAAAGGGCTTAGTCACTAGCCAGCCTGTGGGTTAGCTACACTAGACTAGTCAGTTGTAGGAAAGGAGGCACGAGATCGTGGAGAATTGAATGTGAGCTGAGAGCACGAGTAAGCAGGTGTTGTGATTGACATGGCTGTTGTGCTCGGCTCTCCCTGTCCATCACTAGAGTAGGAGCACAGTGAGTATTGGGACTTGATTTTCTTCAGTCTCCGTTCTCAGCTCCTAGAAGAGTTTCTGGTACTTGTTAGCATTCTTCAAACTATGATGGAATGACTGTCGATGACATTTGTGTTATTGTCAATCATGGGCATTCTCGGTTGAGTCTTGCGCATCCTGTTGGCCAAGTCTGGGATGGTAAGCTTTTTAAAATAAAAGCTTAACCACAGAATATATAATACATGGCTTAGGTATATAAGACAGAGTAACCAACTAAATGGCTGGGGCTTATTTGTTCTTAGAAATGTCACTTGAAGTAAAATATTTTTCTTATTTGATGTCCTTGACAGTTTTTAAAGCTGACAAGTGTAATGGTGGGAATCAGTGGAAGAGTGTCTTCTACCCGCTAGTGAATTGGAGGAAAACGATTTTTCTCTTTCTGTGGAAAGAAAATACAGTGTCATAGACTTCTGTTTTTCTCTGCCCCTTGAATGCCAGGACATCAACTGTGAAGTGAAATGCTTCCCTGGTCACTGGCACACTGCTTTTCTGCAGGGTTCAGAATGTTATCATGTGCTTAAGGTCACCCAAATTCAAGATCTTGTGTACCCAGTTGGTTCGCTGTGAGTTATTTTCTAATGATTATATATTTTATATGTAACTGATGCCCTTTATGTATTGACTTATCCAGAGACTGTGTTCTTAGGTGTCTTTGAAAATACGAATCAGTAGTTTTTTAAAAATGTTACATTGAATTTATGTTTCTTGACGAAGTGGGTTAGACGTGTTTTCTACTCATGGTTTAATTATATAAATAATGCTCAGGAGAAAAAAAAAAGTAAAGATCCTTGAAGGCTCTGAGCTTCTTGAGGGCAGGAATCTTATCTGTTGGTACAATGAGTCCTAGCCATCCCCCCCCCCACTTTTTTTGAGTCCTATCCTTCCCCAACCCCTTACTGGTCGTAAGGAAACAAAGAGATGAGGCAGAGAAACACCAAACTATTAGCAGTACCTCTGGTAAAACAGGATTAGAGAAGGAGGCTCAGACCTGCAGCCCAGATAGACTTCTTGATATTTCTCTCCCCTCTCTGTGTCTCCTCCTTGGGACTCACCCATGGCTGAACAGTTCCCTAGTTATCCACGTAACCCAACATGGCAGATCCTGGCCTTTGTCATACTGCTTGAATGCAGGAAGACCACATCAGCACACCAGTTGTGAACAAATCAGCCTGTGTAGGACAGAACTAGGAATCAGGGATGTTGGACTCTCATCATTTCACCTATCAAATGAATTTCTCCTTCTCCCATTTGGAGGAGTGGGAGAAGGCAGCAGTTTCAAACCAATTCTGTAGAAACATAGGGAAAGGAATGTTTTTTCTCTAAGTCATTCATCTCTGTATCTGTGGTTCTCTAGTACAGTACATAATAGACATTAGCGAGGAGATGGATAGCTCTCACATGTATTTATTTATTAAAGCCTGTAGAGAATATAATGACTATAGCTATAGTAGCTAGAAAAATGAGCTACCTTTGTAATTCAGCAATGAAGAGAATTTCCACTGATCTTTTTGGATAGCATTTCAGGTAGTAAGGTATATAGGAGCAAAGAGAAAAGCTATAGTACCTAGAGAAGGGGGAAAGTTACACTTAAGCTGAAGCAAACCGTCTCATTAGAGTTGTCCATTGCATTGTTCAGCTCTTTGTTTTAAGATTAAGCTGGGGGGGGCGCCTGGGTGGCTCAGTGGGTTAAAGCCTCTGCCTTCGGCTCAGGTCATGATCCCAGGGTTCTGGGATCGAGCCCCACGCTGGGCTCTCTGCTCTGCAGGGGGCCCGCTTCCTCCTCTCTCTCTCTCTGCCTGCCTCTCTGCCTACTTGTGATCTCTGTCTCTCAAATAAATAAATAAAAATCTTTAAAAAAGAAAAAAAAGATTAAGCTGGGATTTTGACAGCAAGTTACCAAAGAAAGCACTTGAAGTTCTAGCTCAAGTTCTGTATTATGAAAATGTGGTAATTTAATTGGAAGAAAAAGGCTAACTTCCTTGTCATGTAACCTTTAACAATGAGGTTGCCATGTGGTCACTGCTGCATGGGAAAGCTGGCTGATGTCTCCGATGTTCCACTGTGCTTAGAACTTGGACTATTGGGAAAAGATTCTCATTATTCTGGATGTGTCAGACCGTTCTCTCTATGCTCTGTGTTGTTCAACACTGTTGTGTTTTGGCTGCTCTTCAATACAGAGTACTTCTAGAGCTTACATATTTATGATAACTTCAGGCCATCTGCTGCTCAACTACTATCAGAATGAATCACAATTTTCAACTTAAATACAGTCATACTTACTGCACCAAAGGACTTTGCATAGTATTTATTTTCTAATGCACTAGATTTTGTTGTTCTAAACTTGCATTGTTATTACTTGCTGCCTTTTTAGGAAAAGAACTATCCTTCCTGCCAGGAAAAAAAAAAAAATTCACCAGGCTGCCTTTTATTTCTGGGCCAACATACAGGGCTCTAAACATGACAAAGATTCATTTTGACCTTCTGATTTAGCATGTAAATTAGGATACTTGAAGCAGAAGGCTCCATATTTTCTTCGAGTTCATGTGTAATGCCGACAGATTGGCATAAATCAAAATGGAGCACTTACAAAGCAGATACCATTTATAAAATGTCAATTAGAGAGGGAAAAACTGCTTATAAAAGTTAGCTAACTGGTGATATCAACTAGAATGGTTTTCTCTGTTGCTTAATACCTCTATTATCATTTTGCAACAGGGTAAGAACACAGTGTTTTCTCACTCCTGTTATTTTGAAAAACCTCTTGGACAAATGTGTCTATCAATATTCCTTAATTGCATTTACCTGCAAAAGCCCTTGAAGGTCCCAGTGGTTGTTTTGCATCTTGTACCTATAAACACCATAGATTTCTGGACTCTGGGGGAAAAACTGCATGGAATTTTGTATAAATAATTTCAATGATTAGGGGAATAGATCAAAATTCATATTATGAGTTTTTCTTGCTATCTATGAATATGCTTTTTTAATTTCTTAATTAAGAAATTTCTTAATTATCTGGATCAGCATTTGGCAATGTGTGGCCCTTGGGCCAAAATTGGGCCAAACTGGGGCACCTGGGTCATTCAGTTGTTAAGTATCTGCCTTTAGCTCAGGTCATGGTCCCAGGATCTAGCCCTGCATTGGGTTCCCTGCTCAGCGGGAGGCCTGCTTCTTCCTCTCCCACTATCCCTGTTTGTGTTCCCTCTCTCGCTATGTCTCTCTCTATCAGATAAATAAATAAAATCTTTTTTAAAAAATTGGGCCAAATTTGGGCACTGCCCACTGCACTTTTGTAGGGCCCATGAGCTACAAATATTTAAATTCTTAAATGGTCACTTTAAATGATTTTTTAGGCACTGATAAAATAGTGTTTATTCTGCTGCTTGGCCCTCAAAGCCTTTTGGTCTTCTGAGAACAAGTTTGCCAACTTTGATCTGGATTATGGTAATGAGACTTTGCCTAATTGAATTGCCGTGATAAATATGTGGTAAGTGAAAAAATGTTTTTAGAGGCCACATTCATGTTGTTGTCAATAGATACTTGATATAAGCAAAATACCATCATAGCTTGTGCTGTGAATGGAGAAGCTTTAGGAACTAAGAAACTACTTAATCTAAGAATCTAAGAAAATTCTTTCTCTCTCTCTCTTTTCTTTCAATTCAGTTAATTAACATATAGTGTATTGTTTGTTTCAGAGGTAGAGTTTAGTGATTCATCAGTCTTATATAACACCTGGTGCTCATTATATCACATGCCCTCCTTAATGCCCATCACCCAGTTACCCCATCCTTCCACCCCCTTCTCTCCAGCAACACTCATTTGGTTTCCTGTGATTAAGAGTATCTTATGGTTTGTCTCCCTCTCTTTTCATCCTGTTTTATTTTTCCCTTCCTTCCCCTATGCTCCTTTGTTTTGTTTCTTAAATTCCACATATGAGTGAAATATGGTAATTGTCTTTCTCTGATTGAATGATTTTGCTTAGCATAAAACACTCTATTTCCATCCACGTTGTTGCAAATGGAAAGATTTTAATTTTTGATGGCTGAGTAATATTCCATTTCTCAATATATTTTTCATGTAAGCCACTGAACAGCCATCAGTAGAAAAGGTATTGGATTTGTTTCCTACTCAGAATTCCCCAAAAGGCTGCAGCAACATTTATAGGGATTCTAGAGCTCATTCATAGCTACAAAGTGATAGTCAATTAGATAAAGACAATAAAACAGGGTGCATCATCAAAACAGTAATTCTTCTTAATATTTTGGCCAAGAGGGACAGGGGTGTGAGTTTCACTTGGAAATCTACATGCCAATGATAGGAGATTTAGTAAATATAATTTTAATGTATTATATGCATAAAAATAAAATGACTGACCCTGGCATAATGGGTGACCTTTCCGAAACCTAAATGCAGAACAGGTCCTAAGGGAGTGGTCACACAAATAAATGGTGGTCTCTTTTGTACCAGGAGAGCTGTGACCATTCAGCACTTGAAAGTCCACTTAGCTTTGCTCCTGTCTAAAGGCAGGCATCTGTGCCCTTCCCTTCGGATGCTTGCCACATACGTATGGCTTTGGTGACAAAGCTGATGTCCCATGTTTTTGATCTTATAACTTTGCCCTCTCTCCTTAGCCTATTTTCAATTCCACGTCTCATTAATGGTTCCAGCACCTATTGCATGTGCTCTGGTTCTCATTAAATTTGTGGAATATGTACCTGGCAGAAGAACTTGCTTTTCTTCTGCTCTTTAAGTTTTGACAAGCTTTCAAACACACCTTAATGAAATTCTTCAAAAGCGGCCTCTCCGTTCTGGTGCCAGGCCCTGGAGAGCTGAGAAGCAAGTGTGGGGGAAACCTGTTGGAGGTGAGTGTGAACAGTGAGGCAGGAAAGTTACTCTTTCTGAGGTTGGGCCAGGTGCCTAGCCACTGTGGCTCCATTTTTGCCTAGAAGCAGAACTGTAGGGCCACGAGAGATTCACTCTATGGTTTCTTCTGTTTTGAAAAGTTGGATTCTGTGATGAAAAGAAAATTGGCTTTATACCACAAACTGAATTGCTCAGAACAACACAACTTTATCATCATTTTACAGTTCCAAAGCTAAGAAGTTCTAAAATCAAGGTGGTTGGAAGGGTTGGTTCTATTTGGAGGCTCTGGGGGTAAATCTATATCTTTGTCTTTTCCAGCTTGTAAAGATATCCTCATTTCTTGGCTATGGCTTCTCATCACTTGGCTCTTCCCCCTCTACTTCCCTTGTCTCATCATTGCCTTCTCTCCAAAACTCGAGCCTCTTGCCTCCCTCTTAGAATGACCCTCTGACTCTATCGAGCCCACCAGAATAATCCAGACTATTTTTTAAGACACTGACTCACACCTGCAAAGTCCTTTTGCCAGGTAGGCAATATATTCACAAGTTGTGAGAAATTACGATGTGGACATTTGTTGCGGGATGGGTGGGGGTGGGGGAGGAATTGATTTTGTTTTGTCTACCAAGTATTCCTAACATGTCTCTGTTCAAAAACCCTTCAATGGTTCCCTGTTGCCCAGAACATAAAGTATTTTTAAGATCTATCTTCCTTTTAAAACAAAGAAGGACTGCAATAAAACAGATTGCAATTTCTTTTTTGCCCTGATTATAAGGAAGCTCAGCTCCTATTTAAGCTTAATTACAGTAACGTTGCTGATACTGACATACTGCATTATTTTCCTTGGTCCTGTTTTATTTTGTATGACTTGTTTTGCTTTTCTGAAAAAGGCAGTATATGATTTTATTCTGTATATATAAAAATATATATTGTATATGTATAAAAGTATATATCATATATATATATTGTATACATATAGAATAAAAATATATATGACATGTAATATTAAACATTATATAACACCTTTCCTTTTGAAAGTAGTAAGATATCTGAGCCCTAAAATCAGGTCTTTGTTTATCTACAGTTTGGCCTTTTTTTTTTTTTTTTAACTTTTTCAGTTTCATCCCCTAACCTATAGCTATAACCAACCTCTCCCGCAATGAGCATGTAGTTTATTTAGGGTCTGCAGCTTTTATAACATTGGTCATATAGGTTCTTATCCTACTTAGGTTTCTTTTCAAGTGGCAGTAACTCCTCCAAGGTGTCCCAAGCCAAAGACTATGGTGACTCTTATGAAGACATAACTTACTCTCATTATAACCTGACGGACCTCCCAGCAGTAGCTCTAGGATTCAGTTTTTGTCTATCTTTTGCCTTGGCTTTCCTCTGGATTTTATGTTTATATTTTGGATCTCTGTGGTGGCAAGATGGCAGTAGTAACTCCAGCCCTCTACCCTTGTGAGTTTCAGTGTTCTGGGACAGAGCAGTAAACTCATCAGTGGGTGTACAACCTGGTCAGCTCTAACTGGATCTGCTTGTGTAGGACTGAGTCATGCACTCCTCATCAGCAAACTAATTATTGTGACCGGGGCAAATGCAAGGCACTGACGTCTTAGATCTGGGTCATAGGATTTGTACATGGAGCTGGAAGGTAAGACCTTCCCTGAGCTATAGGGTTGAGCATGGGAAAGGAAGGGTCTTATACTAAAGGAAAATCAGGCTGTTATTAGCACTGAGCTAACGGATACTGGGTAGCCCAAAGCTCATCACTATAGACGCTGTTCCATCTATGATGCTTTCTGACCTCTCTGTTATTTGTATCTGCAACTATTCTTCAAAAGTTTAGTTTAATTTTTTAAAAATCTCTTTTCTGAGTCTTTCCTGCAGGAATCTCTGGATAGAATCATCTTCAGTTTATCTGATTATCTGTGTAGTCTATTCTTTCATTTCACAAACATATAAAGTAAATTTGCCTCTCAGACCTTGTGTGCTGAATACAGAAATGTCAATCATTTGCTCTGAGGGACCTGTAATGTACATGGGAGACTGGCATTTCACAGGTAACTGTAGGCATGATGACTGTTACCACTAGAGAGACAATGGGTGAGTTGAACAGGAACAGTGAGGGGATTCAGAGAAGTCTTCTGTGCAGAAGTGTTATTTAACGTGAATTGTGAAATAACCTTGATACAGGTCAGGAGAGTTTAGAATAAGCTGATTGAAGGAAGTAGAGAGGCCCAGAAACTTTTTTTTCTTCCTTTAGAGCGTGAGTGCATAAGTGGGGTGGGGAGTGAGTGTGGGAGGGGAAGGTCAGAGGGAGAGGGAGAGAATACTAAGCAGGATCCACCTTCAGTGCAGAGTTTGAGGCAGGGCTCCATCTCACATCTCTGAGATCTTGACCTGAGCCAAAATCAAGAGCTTGACTGAGACACCCACGTGCCCTAAGGCTCAGAAACTTTTACACACCAGAGTCTCAAACTTCTGTGTCTAGGAGGAAGGCTAATCAAAAGAAGTGAGCCAGGTTTGGTATGAGACATGTAGCAGGGACTGTGAATCAGAGCCCTCAAGCCCATTTCAAGTGGCTTTGTCCTCTGGGCTCCAATCCAGGATGTTAGGTTGTCTGATTTTTCAAGAGTTTCTCATTTCATACTGGGAAAAGTTAAAAAAAAAAAATTGACACCTGGTTAAAATTTAATTGTCTGGGCAATATAAAATTCTGGCTGAAGTGTTTCTGTGTCTGTTTTGTGACTTCTGGGACACGTGAATCTGTTCAGGGAGCTAAGAATTGTAATCTGTGGATTCTGGATTTTATCCATGAAGAGTTTTATGGAGGCAAGAGTGAGTGTTGTGCTAGCGCACTATAGACTGACTCACGAAAGCTGATGATTTGGTTTGTAGGACTTTGGTAAGCAAGTTGGTAAAGCATTGTTAGCTTAACACCCACCATGCAGAACTCTTGACACCATGGAAATGGGCAAATGCCACAAATCACTCTTCTTGCTTCTGAAATGGTTGTTAAACATTTCAACACACCACTGAGTCTGTTCATCAAATGCATACATATAATATATGTACATATATGAAATACATATTTATATACATATTTTTAAGATTCTATTTTTTAATGTTTACATTTTTAAAGATTGATTTATTGATTTGAGAGAGAGAGAGAGAGAGAAAGAGAAAGCACAAGCAAGAGGGGCAGAAGGAAAAGGAGAGACTCTCAAGCAGGCCCTGGGCTGAGCATGGAGCCTGATGAGAGGGCTGGATCTCGCGACCCTGAGAACACAACCTGAACTGAAAACAAGAGTTGGACACTTAACTGACTGAAACACTCAGGCGCCCCAAAGATTTTTTTTTCTCCAAAGATTTTATTTTTAAGCAATCTCTACACACAACGTGGGGCTTGAACTCACAACCCTGAGATCAAGAGTCCCATGCTCCACCGACTGAGCCAGCTAGATGCCCCCCATACATATGTTTTATATAATACAATTTGATAGACATAATTTGAAAGATTGTTCCGGCTGCACTGTGGAGAATGGACTGGGGAGGGCAAGATGGAAGGTGTTGTAATATTGCAGGTGAGAAATTATGATGGCAGAAGATGGAGATGAGTAAGTTGATATAGAAGCTTTTCCTCAAACACGCAGTTTAAAACAACCATTGTTTGTTTAGCTTGCAATTCTTGGCAGTTCTCTTGGTTTGTGCCAGGCTCAACAGAATTTGACTGGGCTTGCTTGTGGGTCACTTGCTGGTGTGTCCGTGGTCATTTAGCAGGTCATCTGGGGGCTGCATGGTCAGGATGGTCCCACTTACACCTCTGAGGTTGGTTGGCTCTGGCTGAATGATAAGGTCGCTGAAGTTGTCCACACGCTTATTGTCAACAGCCGGAAGCAAGTCCCAATGTACAAGTGCCTTTCAAAGGTTTGCTCATGTCCCACTAGTCAGAGTAAGTCATAGATGACCATCCTTGAATCGGGTAGAACAGATAGCCCCTTTTGCTGGGAGAAGCCATAGAGTCCCATTGCAAGGGACTGATAAAAGGAGGGGAGAAATCTGTGGCCTGCTGTGCCGGCCTTCATGATGGATTTAGGTTGTAGCTAGGAAATTGTATTATTGGGACTGCTGGTGGCCAGCTGACTGTGGGAGGTGAGGAGGAAGAGTGAAGCACGGTTAGTGAGCTTGTGTGTGCATGTGCATGGAGGCAGAGAGCGTCCTGAAGTCCAAGACACTATTGCCTAACACCTTGGGCAACTTCTTTGTCATCCAGTGAAGTAAAATTGCTCTTTTCTCAAGTTTGCCACCAGACTGAGTCTGAGTAAGTCACAGCACTGACGTGCCACACACAGAACAGTATTCCATGTTCTTCATTTCCTTCCAAATAAACCTTGCCCCAGACTTCCCTGTTTCAGAAAGTACCCCCCGAAAAAGAAAAGCTGCACACCCTGGCTCCTTTTGCCATGTTGGATTTGCTGGTCTTGTCTGTTGAGACGTCACTATTTAGCCTCAGGCCTTGAAGTGTGTACGCACATAGGTTAAAACGGCTTTTAAGTCTACTGATGCTGTGCAGTGCAGCGATGTCCTTGCTGCTCTTGGGTTCATCAAGGAAATGGACTAGAGAAGAACATATGCTCCGTGGGGATGGGGACCAGGTCTTTGTTGCTCAGGGCTGTATCCCTGGTGCCAGAGCAATGTCTGATGTACAGTTGGCTTCAAATCCCTATTTGCTGGAAAAAGGGAGTCTTTGGAGTTTATTTTGTAGTTCATAGACTGACCTCCCTGTCTTTATTCTCTAAACAAGAGAGGCAAAAGCACATCAGAAAACCAGCCTCCACCCTGAGTTCACTTCCTTCAGCTCCTTGCTGTAATTCCTCGGTAACCCCCACATCCAAGGAAACCCTTCTGCCAATGAAGTGTGTTTACGCTTGCTGTCACCTGTTGTTCTTGTCCAAATTGCTATAAAAACCCAAGCATGGTTTTTAAATACTAGTAAAGCGGTGAACGGCACTAGAAATGGAAGGTCTCAAAATTAGTGGCGATTTTGCTCGTGAGGCATGAACTTGATTCAAAAGCAAAGGCTTGGTCGAGGCTTCACAGCTCTTGGGAGCGTATGTGTTTTCAGCTGTGTCTGCTCCTGGTTCTCAGCCACTACAGTTTATCATCTTTGTGTTTGATGGAGCCAGTTTCTACTACTCTTGGCCTGAGTGGTGGTAAGTAGATGATTGTTATTAATGAAGAGAATCAGAATTGGTGGGTCACATTCATTCCTGGGGTTACATCATGCTTTCTGAAGTGGGGAGTCTATCTGTCTACCCCACCCCCTCCACCTGCCGTAATCGATAAACATAGCCTTGGCTTTCAGGTGCTGGCGTCGATACCTGCAGGTTGACCTCTGGAGATCAACGCATAGTGTGGAATTTTGGAAAGAAGTGTGAGGAAGGGAGCCGTGGGAAGTGGGAAGGAGTGATTTGGAAGTGTTAACGAAGTGGGAGAGCAGACCTGTGCTCAACCGGGGGTTGAAGGGAGGAAGAGAAGTTCATCTCAAGACGAGAGCTTCTTCCCCTGTTACTTTCAGTTAAATGAGAGTACGAGTCTGTAAAGTTCTTTTCGGTCGCTCTGTAATAGTACAACCTATATTTAACATTAGCAAAATACAGCCGTCTTATATACCTATGGCTTTTTAAAATTTTAAGGGAAGACACGCAGACAGCCAGGGTAGAAAACACACCCCTCCTGTTAATGATCAGTTTTCCAGGAAGGGGTAAATAGGGAAAAATGATGCAAGTGGACTGGTGTCATCTTTCCTTAGCCTGCATTCACCGACAACGAATCCTTATGAGTTCCGTATGCTCGTCAACGGCTAAATAAATCATCATAGACCTACTGAGGCTTGGTAAAAGATACTGGAATTTTTAAGAAAAACCTTGCATTCCACAGAGGAGTTTGAAAAAAAATAGGGGGTTGCACAGGTCAGGATCCTAGCAGCTCCGCAGGGAATGAAAGGTGTTATGTTATGTCCCATCGATTCTGACAACCTGCCCACTTTTAAATGAGTCATCGGGGACAGGGTGTAAAGTGAAGCAGCTTCGCAATCCCAGTGTCTTGACACATTTTTTGATTACGCCATTAAACACAGTAAGGCTACATCTTGAGTTATTTTATAGATCGGCAGGTAAAGAGATGGCGTTTTCTGAATTTCACTTTATCGGATTTGGAATCCCTCTTTATGTGCCTGCATTTGATTCATCGTTACAGAGTGAATTAAACTTGCGTGCATGATGCCGTTTTTAAAATCCATAACTCAAGCACAGCAATAAAAATGGCAGCTCCCTTTTTTAAAGAACTGGCTCAAAGTCTGATTCCTTTTGTACAAGATTGTAATTGTTCCGTCCATGAAGTTCAGCAGACTGTTACAGGGGACCGAGTCGGTTTATGCTGAATGTTTTTAATATGCTCTTGCTCAAATATAAGCTCAAAATTAAAATGCCATTTCTGCCATTTAGCTTTATGACTAATCATTGCCTAAGTGGCAGTTGCATTTCTGAATTGGGCTGCCTGGCTGTGAACCACCAATAAGATTTCTTACCAGAAACAGTTTGCTGCAAAACGAAACCCTGAAACGAATTACAAGCAAGCAATTAAAACAGGGGGCATTTTTCAGTGGACCGATGATCATCTAAGTGTCATTATTGGCTCTCTATTCCCTTAATTATGCAATTTGTTTAGCGGAATTTAAAAACAATAGTCCATTCTTCTTTTATGTAGTAAATGTCGGGGTCAGGCCAGTGGACCAGCTTTTTTTCTGAATTGAATCAGACAATCTCGTTCAAACATCTATCTCCCAGTGTAGGATTTGGGTAAGTCAGTTTCTACTTCCCTGAAATCAGAGAGCGATTAACTGCCGGTATTTTCCTGCCAAAGTTGAGATGCTTTGTGAAGTCAAGAAATAATAACAGCAGAAATACAGGAAAAATATAATCCCACTATTAAGAGACAATAAAACCCACTGATCTCACAGAAGCAGTAGTGCAGCTATACTGGGATAATGAAGAGAATGACAAGGCTTTTTATCTGTGTGTAGATGGCCATCAATTTAATAGAAATAGAAAAATATCAAACTCATTTCATTTTGGTGTTTGAGATTCTGCTTGAAATTAAGATGAAAGGGCTGAGTTTCATTAGGAATAGAAGCAAAGTTGTATCTATCCTCAGAACACATTTTGTGCATAGTTAAGTGGCATTCTTTTAATCTAGTTAATTTGAAAACACCAAAGATGAAAATTACTGCCCGTGCGAAGAAAAATAATTACAAGATGACATGGACAACTTTAGATCAATTTAGTAACCCAGAAGATTTTCATCAAGTAAAACAGGACAAGCGATAGCAGGAATCAATCTGATTGTTTTTCTGAAAATTTGAAAGCTTTGAGGGGATTACCTTTGAGGTATACGTACATTATATTTTGAGTTGAAATAAAAAAAATACTACCCAAATGTTAGAAAAAGTCCTCCATTCTATTGTCTGTTATACAAGTTTGCAAACTCTGCTGCATGCTAGGATCACCAGGGGAGATACCTTTTATCATTTTAAAAATGCTGGTGCCCAGGCTATGCCCAAGATCATGACATTGGGATATGTGCCATTAACTTTGAAATTTCAGTTCTCTCTCTCTCTCTCTCTTTTTTTTTTTTAAGATTTATTTATTTATTTATTTATTTGAGAGAGAGAGAGAGAGAGAGAGAGAGCATGAGAGGGGAGAAGGTCAGAGGGAGAAGCAGACTCCCCATGGAGCTGGGAGCCCAATGTGGGACTCGATCCTGGGACTCTCAGTTCTGTCTCTTAAAAAAATTCCATTTACACATTGATGGAAAAAATGATGGTCAATGGGTGAGTCCGTATATGTAATCATAGCTAATGTTCTCAGCCAAAAAATAAAAATAAGATTAATAATTATTTCCTTCCACTAATGATGATGAGTTAAGGTTTTTTTTGTCCATTAACCTCTTAGCCTTGATAAGTACTATTTAATAATGTGGTATCACTCCAGCATTTCCTTTTATAAGTGAAATGAGGTTGTAAAGATGGATATTAATGGCATGTTTCTAAGAAAAGTTAAGATTGTTGAATAACTTGAGAAATCCAGACGACTGGTGAAATCCACTGGTAGGCTGTTAAGTATTAAAAGTACTATGACTTTTTTTTTTTTTTTTTTAACCAGTTCCAGAGTTTTGTTAGATTCTCAATCTCTGCCTTAGGGTATAGGGTGTGATGGACGGGAGGGATTGCATACTGATAGCTTGTGGGCCGCGTTTGGCCCAAATAGGTGCTGTGTTCATCCGCCCAGTGTTTCACTATCTGAAAATACACACATCAAAATCTTAATTTCTCGATTCTAACAAAAGTTCTGTGTATCCAGAACTGAGACTCTGCTGCGATAATCACAGAGACAGGGCTTTCATTTGTTTCTGTGCCTCTTTAGGTTTTATGGCTGCTCTTTTCATTTACTTTGTAGTCGTATAAGCTTGAGATCCCCTGCATTAGACATTATTTCTTGGGTGCTGGGTTCTTCTGATGGAAACAAAGCCTTATCTTTTCTTCTATTCCCTCCTCAAATGATAGACTCCAAAGAAAAATACTGTCCTTTGTTGTGTTAGTTTCTCAGGACTGCCCTAACAAAGTACCATGAACTGGATGGCTTCCAACAACAAATTTTTTCTCTCACAGTTGCAGAGGCTAGAAGTCCAAAATCAGCATACCGATGGGGCCATACTCCCTCTGAAGGCTCTAGGGGAGGATCTTTTCTTACCTATTCCACTTTCGGATAGCCCCAAGTGTTCCTTGGCGACTCAGCACCACAGTCTCTGCTTCCACTGTCACTCTCTGGGTGTCTGTCTTCACTTGGTGGTTTCTTCTGATTCCAAGGACACAGGTCACTTAGATTAGGCGTCATTTTAACTTGATTACAGTTGTGAAGATCTTATCTCTAAACAAGATCACATTCATAGGTACTGACTTTAGTATATTTTGGGGGGATACAGTTCAACCTACAACACTTACATGGAGCAGAGAACAAGACCAGTGTGACCAGTAGCCCTTGGGCCGTGTGTAGTCAGGTCCTTAAGGTGGAGTGAGATGCTTCCAGCTACGGTGACCTTGTTTTGCCATGTTCCTTCCTCTTGGGGTCACATGTCTCTGTTAAGAGTCTCCATCTGTTACATACCTGCCTTGTCCTCCTACTGAACTACTACACACGTTGGGGGGGTGTGCCCAAAAATAGGTGAAAAGTAAATCAGTGGGCTTGATGGATGCCAGAGCCAAAATTTGCCAAAGTAGGATTCCTGAGTCTTGCTTGCTTCCTTTGTTAATGCTAAGGTGGTACAAAAGGTGGGAGAGCTTTTTAAAAATTTTTGCTGCTTCAGGCATATATTCTCCACCACTTTGCCCCAAGTTTGCAGATCCAATGGTTGTGGCCATGTTGCTTTATTACTATGGCATTGTAAATTTGTTCCCTGGTTGTAGTACTTCTGGACTCATGTCTAATTAAAGGTCATTTGCATGATTAATTCAGGGCATTCCCATCTCCGTATGAATGGGATGCTGAAATTCTGCCCAAGAATTGACTGTATAATGCAAGTCACCTGACTAAGCAGGTCTTTCCCCTCAACACATAAAGCGTTCTTATTTTGTTAAATTATGAGTAATCTCATTTTATCCACTCTGATAATCTCTGTCTTTGATTTTTTAGTGTGGTCATTTACATTTATTTTTTTTCTTTTTCCTTCTTTTTTTTCCCATTTTATTTTATTTTATTTTCAATGTTCCAAAATTCATTGTTTATGCACCACACCCAGTGCTCCATGCAATACATGCCCTCCATAATAGCCACCACCAGGCTAACCCAACCCTCCACTCCCCTCCCCTCCAAAACCCTCAGTTTGTTTCTCAGAGTCCACAGTCTCTCATGGTTTGTCTCCCCCTCTGATTTCTCCCAGCTCACTTCTCTCCATCTCCCCATGTCCTCCGTGTTGTTCCTTATGTTCCACAAGTAAGTGAAACCATATAATAATTAACTCTCTCTGCTTGACTTATTTCACTCAGCATAATCTCTTCCAGTCCCATCCATGTTGCTACAAAAGTTGGGTATTCATCCTTTCTGATGGAGGCATAATACTCCATAGTGTATATCTTCTTTATCCATTCGTCCGTTGAAGGGCATCTTGGCTCTTTCTACAGTTTGGTGACCATGGTCATTGCTGCTATGAACATTGGGGTACAGATGGCCCTTCTTTTCACTACATCTGTATCTTTGGGGTAAATACCCAGTAGTGCAATTGCAAGATCATAAGGTATCTCTATTTTTAATTTCTTAAGGAATCTTCTCACACTGTATTCCAAAGTGGCTGCACTAATTTGCATTCCCACCAACAGTATAAGAGGGTTCCACTTTCTCCACACCTTCTCCAACACTTGTTGTCTACTGTCTTGTTAATTTTGGCCATTCTAACTGGTGTAAGGTGGTATCTCAATGTGTTTTGATTTGAATCTCCCTGATGGCTAATGATGATGAACATTTTTTCACGTGTCTGTTAGCCATTTGAATGTCTTCTTTGGAGAAGTGTCTGTTCTTGTCTTCTGTCCATTTTTTGACATGATTATCTGTTTTGTGTGAGTTGGAGGAGTTCTTTATAGATCTTTTCAAAGATATAATTCACACACCTTACGATTCCTCCACTTAAAGTACAATTTAGTGGTTTTAGTATATTCTCAGCCATCACTGTTGTGTGACCAATCACCACAAACTTGGAACATTTTCATCACCTTAAAAAGTAATCAAAATCATTTGCAATCTCTCCTCATTTCCCTTCAACATTCCCAGCCATAGGTTACCACTGTTTTCTGGCTTTATGGATTTGGCTCTTCTGGACTTCTCTCTCTTTTATTTTTAATTTTTAAAAATTAAAATATAATGTATTATTTGCCCCAAGGATACAGGTCTGTGAATCGTCAGGCTTACACACTTCACAGCATTCACCATAGCACATATCCTCCCCAATGTCCATAACCCAACCACCCTCTCCATACTCCCCTCCCCCCTGAAATCCTAGTTTGTTTTGTGAGATTAAGAGTCTCTTATGGTTTGTCTCCCTCCTGATCCCCTCTTGTTTCACTTTTTCCTTCCCTACCCCCCAAGACCCCACTTTGCCTCTCAAATTTCTCATATCAGGGAGATCATATGATAATTGTCTTTCTCTGATTAACTTATTTCACTCAGCATAATACCCTCTAGTTTCATCCACATTGTTGCAAATGTCAAGATTTCATTTCTTCTGATGGCTGCATAGTATTCCATTGTGTGTGTGTGTGTGTGTGTGTGTGTGTGTGTGTGTATACAATACCTCTTCTTTATCCATTCATCTGTTGATGGACATCTAGGTTCTTTCCATAGTTTGGCTGTTGTGGACATTGCCACTATAAACATTCGGGTGCACGTGCCGCTTCGGATTTCTACATTTGTATCTTTAGGGTAAATACCCAGTAGTGTGATTTCTGGGTTGTAGGGTAGCTCCATTTTCAACTTTTTGAGGAACCTCCATGCTGTTTTCCAGAGTGGCTACACCAGCTTGCATTCCCACTAACAGTAGGAGGGTTCCCTTTTCTCTGCATCCTTGCCAACATCTGTCATTTTCTGACATATTAATTGTAGCAATTCTGACTGGTGTGAGGTGGTTTCTCATTGTAGTTTTGCACTTTTTCATGTGTCTGTTGGCCATCTGGATGTCTTCTTTGCAGAAATGTCTATTCATGTCTTCTGCCCATTTCTTGATTGGATTATTTGTTCTTTGGGTGTTGAGTTTGATAAGTTCTTTATAGATGTTGGATACTAGCCTTTGATATGTTATTTGCAGATATCTTCTCCCATTCTGTCAGTTGTCTTTTGGTTTTGTTAACTGTTTCCTTTGCTGTGCAAAAGCTTTTGATCTTGATGAACTCCCAATAGTTCATTTTTTCCCTTCCTTTGCCTTTGGTGATGTTTCTAGGAAGAAGTTGCTGAGACTGAGGTTGAAGAAGTTGCTGCCTGTGTTCTCCTCAAGGATTTTGATGGATTCCTTTCTCACATTGAGGTCTTTCATTCATTTGGAGTCTATTTTCATGTGTGGTATAAGAAAATGGTCCAGTTTCATTTTTCTGCATGTGGCTGTCCAATTTCCCAACACCATTTGTTGAAGAGACTGTCTTTTTTCCATTGGACATTCTTTCCTGCTTTGTCAAAGATTAGTTGACCATAGAGTTGAGGGTCTATTTCTAGGCTCTCTATTCTGTTCCATTGATCTATGTGTCCGTTTTTGTGCTAGTACCATACTGTCTTGAGGATGACAGCTTTGTAATAGAGCTTGAAGTCTGTAATTGTGATGCCACCAACTTTGGCTTTCTTTTTCAACATTCCTCTGGCTATTAGAGGTCTTTAATGGTTCCATATAAATTTTAGGATTATTTGTCCCATTTCTTTGAAAAAAAATGGATGGTATTTTGATAGTGATTGCATTAAACATGTAGATTGCTTTGGGTACCATAATCATTTTCACAATATTTGTTCTTCCAATCCATGAGCATGGAACATTTTTCCATTTCTTTGTGTCTTCCTCAATTTCTTTCATGAGTACTTTATAGTTTTCTGAGTCTAGATTCTTTGCCCCTTTGGTTAGGTTTATTCCTAGGTATCTTATGGTTTTTCAGTGCAATTGTAAATGGGATTGACTCCTTAATTTCTCTTTCTTCTGTCTTCTTGTTGGTGTAAAGAAATGCAACTCTTTTCTGTGCATTGCTTTTATATCCTGACACTTTACTGAATTCCTGTACAAGTTCTAGCAGATTTGGAGAGGAGTCCTTTGGGTTTCCCACGTGAAGTATCATATCATCTGCAGAGAGTGATAGTTTGACTTCTTCTTTGCCAATTTGGATACCTTTAATTTCTTTTTGTTGTCTGATTGCTGAAGCTAGGACTTATGTTGAATAGCAGTGGTGATAATGGACATCCCTGCCGTGTTCCTGACCTTAATGGAAAAGCTCTCACTTGTTCTCCATTGAGAATGATATTTGCTGTGGGTTTTTCATACATGGCTCTGATGATATTCAGGTATGTACCCTCTATCCCTACACTTTGAAGAGTTTTGATCAAGAAAGGATTCTGTACTTTGTCAAATGCTTTTTCAGCATCTATTAAGGGTATCATGTGGTTCTTGTTCTTTCTTTTATTAATGTATTATACCACATTGATTTGCAGATGTTGAAACAACCTTGCAGCCCCTGTATAAATCCCACTTGGTCGTGGTGAATAATCCCTTTAATGTACTGTTGGATCCTATTGGCTAGTATTTTGGTGAGAATTTTCGCATCTGTGTTCATCAAGGATATTGGTCTGTAATTTTCTTTTTTGATGGGGTCTTTTTCTGGTTTTGGGATCAAGGTAATGCTGGCCTCATAAAATGAATTTTGGAAGTTTTCCTTCCATTTCTGTTTTTTGGAACAGTTTCAGGAGAATAGGAATTAATTCTTCTTTAAATGTTTAGTAGAATTCCCCTGGGAAGCCATCTGGCCCTGAGCTCTTGGTGCTTGGGAGATTTTAGATGACTGCTTCAATGTCCTTACTGTTTATGGGTCTGTTCAGGTTTTCTATTTCTTCCTAGTTCAGTTTTGGTAATTTATACGTCTCTAGGAATGCATCCATGTCTTCCAGATTGTTAAATTTGCTGGCATATAGTTGCTCATATGTTCTTATAATTGTTTGTATTTCTTTGGTGTTGATTGTGATCTCTCCTCTTTCATTTATGATTTATTTGGGTCCTTTCTCTTTTCTTTCTGATAAGTCTGGCCATGGGTTTATCAATCTTATTAATTCTTTCAAAGAACCAGCTCCTTGTTTTATTGATTTGTTCTATGGTTTTTTTGGTTTCTATTTCATTGATTTCTGCTCTGAGCTTTATTATTTCTCTTCTCCTGTTGGGGTTAGGCTTTCTTTGCTGTTCTTTCTCCAGCTCCTTTAGGTGTAGGGTTAGGTTGTATACTTGAGACCTTTCTTGTTTCTTGAGAAAGTCTTGTATTGCTATGTACTTTCCTCTCAGGGTTGCCTTTGCTGTGTCCCACAGATTTTGCACAGTTGTGTTTTCACTGTCATTTGCTGCCATGAATTTTTTAATTCTTCTTTAATTTCCTGGTTGACCCATTCCTTTTTAGTAGGATGCTCTTTAGCCTCCATGTATCTGAGTTCTTTCCAATTTTCCTCTTGTGATTGAGTTCCAGCTTCAGAGCATTTTGGTCTGAAAATATGCAGAGAATGATCCCAAACTTTTGGTACCAGTTGAGACCTGATTTGTGACCCATTATGGAATCTATTCTGGAGAATGTTCCATGTGCACTAGAGAAGATTGTGTATTCTGTTGCTTTGGGATGGAATGTTCTGAATATATCTGTTGTGTCCATCTGGTCCAGTGTGTTATTTAAGGACTTCTGTTCCTTGTTGATATTTTGCTTGGATGATCTATCCATTTCAGTGAGGGGGGTGTTAAAGTCCCCTACTACTGTTGCATTATTGTCGATGTGTTTCTTTGATTTTGTTATTAATTGGTTTATATAGTTGGCTGCTCCCATGTTAGGGGCATAGATATTTAAAATTGTTAGATCTTCTTGTTTGACAGACCCTTTCAGTTTGATATAGTGTCCTTCCTCATCTCTTAATATAGTTTTTGGCTTAAAATCTAATTTATCTGATAAAAGGATTGCCACCCCAGCTTTCTCTTGATGTCCATTAGCATGGTAAATTGTTTCCCATTCCCTCACTTTAAATCTCAGGTGTCTTTTGGTCTAAAATGCATTTCTTGTAGACAGCATATCGATGGGTCTTGTTTTTTTATCCATTCTGATACCCTGTGTCTTTTGGTTGGGACATTTAGCCCATTTACATTCAAGGTAACTATTGAAAGATATTAATTTAATGCCATTTTATTGCATGTATGATGACTGTTACTGTATATTATCTCTGTTCCTTTCTGGTCTGTTACTTTTAAGACTCTCTCTTTGCTTAGAGGACCCCTTTCAATATTTCCAGTAGGGCTGTTTTGGTGTTTATAACTTCTTTTATTTATTTATTTTTGTTGTTGTTGTTGTTGTTGTTGTGGAAGCTTTTAATCTCTCCTTCTATTTTCAATGACAGCCTAGCTAGATATAGTATTCTTGGCTGCATATTTTTCTCATTTAGTCCTCTGAATATATCATGCCAGTTCTTTCTGGCCTTTCAGGTCTCTGTGGATGAGTCTGCTGCCAATCTAATATTTTTACCATTATATGTTACAGACTTCTTGTCATGGGCTGCTTTCGGGATTTTCTCTTTGTCACCGAGACTTGTCAGTTTTACTATTAGATGATGGGGTATGGACCTGGTTTTATTGATTTTCAGGGTGGTTTTCTGTGCCTCCTGGATTTTGATGTTTGTTCCCTTTGCCATATTAGGGAAATTCTCTACTGCCCCCCTTTCTCTTTCTTCTTCTTCTAGAAGACTTATCCCCAATTATCTAATTATCTAATAATTCCCAATTATCTAATATTGTTTCATGTTAGGTTTCACTTATCTCTCAAATTCTCACCTTGTGGTCCAGTATTTGTTTGCCTCTCTTTTGCTCAGCTTCTTTATTCTCTGTCATTTGGTCTTCTATATCACTAATTCTCTCTTCTGCCTCATTTATCCTAGCAGTAAGAGCCTCCATTTTTTTTATTGTCTTATTAATAGTTTTTCTGATTTCAGCTTGGTTAGATTTTAGTTCTTTTATTTCTCCAGAAAGGGCTTTTATTTCTCCAGACAGGGCTTCTCTAGTATCTTCTTTCCTTTTTTGAGTCCAGCTAACACCTTGAGAATCACTGAACTATAAACCTTACATACATTACAAACCTTACATTCTGAACTACAAACCTTACATGTTACTAATGTCCATATTGATTAGGTCCCTAGCCTTCGGTACTGCCTCTTGTTCTTTTTTTTTGCGGCTTGCTTACCGCCCTGTCATTTTTCTCAATAACTATATATGAACAAGAGAATAAAATACTGAAAGGGTGGCCAAGACCACAGAAAAAGGTATGCTAACCAAATCAGAAGAGCCCCCAAATTGGGTGATGAAAGAGGATAAAAAGAAATTAAAAAAAATTTTTTTTTTAATAAAAAAAAAGTATTCATATATATATATATCTATATATATATATCTATATATCTATATATATATATCTATATATATATATATAGATATATATCTGGTAAATAGAACAGAGCCACCCAGTTGATTTGGGGTGTATTTTGGTCTCTTAGAAGAAACTGCCTTCCAAAATTTTAAAGAAAGAAAATCTTATATATATACAAAAATAAGGTAAGCATGATGAAGGGATGATATATGACTATAAAAATGAAAATTTAAAAAATTCTAAAAAAGGAATTGAGAAGATATGTTGGTTGGAAAAAGAATAAAAAAGAAAGGGGAGAGAATTTCCTCAGGCTGGAGACTAGAACAATACCCTTTGCTCGATTTATGATATATTTTGATATATTAGATAACATAAGATATTATTAGATATTGATATTAGAAGAAATTGTATCCCAAAAGTTTTTAGAAGAAAAAACCCTATATGTATACAAAAAATAAAGTTAGATACAATGAAGGATATAATGTGACTCTAATAATGAAGGTTTAAAAAGATTTTTTTAAAGAGAAGTATTGTTAAGATAAGCTAGTTAAAAAACGTTAAAAGAGGAAAGAGGAAAAGTTAAAAAATTAGAATAAGAATAAAATGAAATTAAAAATATTTAACTTTGCAAGACTAAAGAATCATGGGGAAGAAAGCCATGAAGTCCATGCTTTGCTTTCCCATCCGCTGGAAATCCACTGTTCTCCTTGATGAGTGAGCTTGGTCTAGGCTGAATGTTCTTGCTTATCTTCTGGGGGAGGGGCCTGTTGAGGTGCTTCTCAAATGTCTTTGCCCACATCAGAATTGCACCACCCTTGCCAGGGGCCAGACTAAGTAATCTGCTCCATTTGCTCTCTGTTCACTCTCCGGAGCTTTTGTTCCCTGAACCTTTCGATAGAGCTCTGGAGGACCGAAATGAAGATGGCTGCCTCCCAGTCTCCAGCCTGGTGGAGCTGAGAGCTTGTGGCCCCACTCCTCAGTGTATCCTAAGAGAAAAGCAGTCAGTCCCTCCTGTCTCCCTGGTGTCTGGTCATGCTCCAAGCTCACCAGGCCTGTGACCGAGCATTTCTGTCTCTGGCGCACAGCCCCGTTTGGAGTCTCCAAACCCAGCTGGTTCCTGCCGTGCTACTCTTCTGGCAGGGGAAGGTAGGTCTCCACGGATCTGCCATTTGTGGGGTCCCTGCTCAAAGTGCAGTGGCCTGATTGTGCTGCGGAGCACAGTTTAAAGTTACCCCAAGCTGAGAGCTCACACCTTGGCTCTGTCTCTATCGTTGGCTTCCCCGCTCTGATATCTGGGAGCTCTGCTACACTCAGAACCCCAATCCTTCTGTGACCCCGCAGGCCCTGAGACCACACTGTCCCCATGAGGATTCCACCCCCACTTAGCCTCTGGAGCGATGTCCCTCAGTGGAGCAGACTTCTAAAAGTTTGGGTTTTGTGCTCTGCTGCTCCGCTGCTTGCCAGGAGCCAGCCCCTCCCCACGTGGTCTATCTTCCTGTTGCTTCGGATTCACTTCTCTGCATGTTCTACCTTTTAGAAAGTGGTCGATTTGCTGTTTGTAGAATTGTTGCTCTTCTTCTCTTCAATCTCGTGTTGGGTTTGTAGATGTTTATAATGGTTTGATAACTATCTAGCTGCACTCCTGCGACCTCATGTCATCTCAGTCTGCTACTCCTCCGCCATCTTGACTAGGTCATTTACATTTAATATAATGATATATTTGGACTTGGGTCTATCATTTAATTATTTGGGTTTTTTTTTTTTTGTTTGCTTTTGTTTTTTTGTTTATGTTATGTCACCACCACTTTTCACTCCCTTGTTCCCCTTTCTTGGCTTCTTTTGTCTATATTTTAATATTTTATGTTATCTATTGGCTTTTTGGTTATTTCTCTTTGTATTATTTTTTAGTGGTTGTTCTAGGGCTTAAAATACCCATATCTAATCTCTCACCCTCTACTTTAAAGTTAACATTTGGATACACCAAGCAAAATATAGAAGTCTTGCAAACATACAAATCTTATTCCCCTTTGTTTATATTATAGTTGTCAAATGAATTACATATGTGTACATTAAAAACCCAACCAGATAATGTGATAATTTTGCTTTCAACAGTCATATGCAATTTTTTAAATGAAAGAGGAGAAAAATAGACTATACGTATCTAGTTATTCACCACTTATGTTGCTCTTCCTTTCTCATAAAATTCCAAATTTCTCTCTGATAGAATTTCCCTTCAGTGTGAAGAATATCCTTTTGCATGTCTTTTAGGCCTACAATAAATTGTACTCTCATTTTAGAGGTGTGAAGTCATTATGGTTTCATTATTGTGTATGGGTATGTGTTGAGTGTGTGCGTTTCTTTTGTTTTCTAATGAGAAACAGTTAATTCATTTGATGTCTATGTTTTTTTTTTTTTTTCAATGGCTATTTTGTGCCAGGCACTATTATCCATCAGACAGTGGATGATAGAGCAGTAGACAAAAGAAAAAAAATACTGTCCTCTTGAGGCTAACATCATATGTGGGGTGAATAGACAGTAAAAACAATAGAGTATCGCAGATGTCATGAGTTCTATGGGGAGAATTAAAGCCGAGATCAGAGGTGGACTTTTAAATTGGGTGGTCAAGGATGACTTCTCCGAGAAAGGAATGTGGGAGTAAAGACTTGAGTCAGGTAAAGGATCCAGCCCTGTTGAATTCTGGGGAATGAATGTTCCAGGTGAGGGAACAGCAAGTACAGATATCCTGAGTCAGAAGATGACTTGCATGTTTGAGGAGGAGCAAGGAGGCCAGTGTGCCCAGGTGGCAAGGCAGAAGGGTGGCTAGGGATGTGGGAATTCAGCCATATAGGTGAGGCTGGGATCACAGAGAGGCTAGAAGAGCAGGAAAGAAGAGCCATCTGTTATGCCATAGCATGAAACTTACATAGAAGAATTTTGTATTGTTCAGTTTTTGTGCTTCTGGGGCTCTAATAGGGGAAAAAACCCTCAAATACTTAAGATTTGTCTCTAATAGAAATATGCAAATATAGTCTTAGCATCGGAGTCCTCCATTTTGTTAGGCAAGCTGGAGATAGACCACTGAGTTTAAATAACTTGACTTCTAAATATTGACAACTAAGAAATTAAATTCTTTGAGGATCCCTGAGCCAAGCATAACACCTGTGTGCTGGAATTATTTTACAAGTTGCCAGATTTTGAGCATGTTCCTAGAACTATCAACAACAAACAGCTCCATTCCATTCCTCTTTAAGAAAAACAGTAGTCTGCACAGATGGCTTTAAATCTGATTTGTACTCTTATGCCCTCTTCCGTTTAATTTAATGGAGTCAAGGACTGTGTACCATGGTGAATAGCTTGGTTGAAAAATATTTTATTTGCAGGTGTTTCTGCTTGTTGTGTAGATTAGATGTGACCTCCTGGGGTGAATCATGGGGTTCTCGTTTGTAAGTAGCTCAAGGACGAGTACCATGATGCCACTGGGCATCTACCTTCTGCCCTTCTTTCTTCTTTACATGGCAGACTTTGGACATTCATCTGACTTTATTGCCTGAGAGGTTTATTGTACTTACCACAGCTTTCTCCACAGCCTGGTGAGATAATTATGATTGTTATCTTCTCCTTATCTTCCCTCTCTCTCCTTTTTATGAGATGAAAACCTCTGGTATAAATATGTGACAGCTAGGGCATGAGCTTTTTCTTCTCCGCCTAATGGATGAACAGCTGGGAGTTAATGAGCTTTTAATAGTGAGTTTAGGGGGTTAGTTTGTTGCAATTTCGGTCTCCGCTGAATACTCTGAGGTCTCGTTGTTTTTCTATTTCCTCTTAACATTAGCTTTATTGATACCTGCAAACACCTGTTTAAAATTCACTCAGCATGGAGGGAACATATTTCTCTTTGGATCACCTTGGCCTCAACTGACTCTCCTTTAATTATGAGGCTCCTGTGGAACTTCATGTGATGTTTTTGTCCTCATTTTTAAGGACCTCAAAAATGTTAGAGATTAAATGTTTATCTAGCACAGAAATTTTTTGAAAAAGGCTTTTGCATGAGTATTTATATGTTTTCCTTGACCCTTTTAATTTTCCAACTCTGATCTTAAAACCAAAAGAATAAAAAATCCTTCTTCTAGTAATACATTTTACAGCTATGTTCTTAGCATTTATTTCTCGTTAAAATCTTTTCACCTTAAATTAAATTTTCTTTAGACCTATCTGCTGTAAATCCTTGGTCATAAAATGATTACCTATAGCTAAAAAGAATCACAATCAGCAATAATATATAACTCTTATGCAATTCATGCAACCTACTATGAAGGTTACAAATCACTTTCACGCACCTGTATTTTCTCATTTAGTATTCACAATTATCTTCTGAGATGAGCTGGACAAGTATTACCATTTTACAAAGTAGAAAACCAGGGTACAGTATGTTATTAGTCAAGGTTAAATGGTTATAAAAGCTAACAAATGTACATGGTAAAATTTGAAACAGTACAAAGGATATACAGGTTTCTCTACATAGAGGTAACCATTTTCTTGGGTGTCTTCCTGTCCCTTTCCATGCATGCTCAAACTTGTGTGCACTATTTTTTTCTTTTTCAAAGATTATTCATTTATTTATTTGGCAGAGAGATCACAAGTAGACAGAGAGGCAGGCAGAGAGCAAGGGGGAAGCTGGCTCCCCGCTGTGCAGAGAGCCCGATTCAGGGCTCGATCCCAGGACCCTGAGATCATGACCTGAGCCGAAGGCAGAGACTTAACCCACTGAGCTACCCAGGTGCCCCTATTTTTTCTTTTTAAACACAGGAGAGGAATGCTCTCCATACTGCCTGAAACTTGATTTGTTTATTTCATTGTAGAAGCTGAACATGTAGGAGTCCCTGCAGATCTCCATCCTGTATTGTGTGGACTTAGCATAGTTACTTAAACCAGTACCCTGTTGATGGACACTTAGTCTGTTTATACTTTATGGTACTGAAGAGCCTGGTAGATGATTCTTTGTATGTATTACAAATATTTCTGTACCTAGACAAATACACAAATTTCTAGAATTAGAATTGCTGAGTTATTGGGTGTGTGCATTCATAATTTTGATGTGTATTTTGAAACATGCCCTGATACATCATTTCAGTATTTATGCAGCGTAACAATTTATACAAAAGATTATGCATATCTCACAACTGTTCTAATATCTTAAATTATAAACCTTTTTAAATTGCCCAAGTGAGTTTAATTTGTACTTCCTTAGTTATTAGTGAAGCTGAACATCTTTTCATATAATTACAAGCAATTTGTACTTATTTCATGTCTATTTGTGATTTTTTTTGGATACTCAATAATCTTTTCTTACTAATTGTAAGCACTTCTTACATATTGAATGAAGTACCTAACTTCATCTGTTCCTGTTGCAAATATTTTTTCAATTTATCTTTTGCATTTTGACCTTTTTTTCATTAAAAAACCCCATTTTTATTGCAATAGCAAACAGGATCATTGTAAGAAAGAACATGGAAAAACCTGAAAAACAAAACAAAGAAAATGAAAGTCTCCATAGTCTTGTTATTTAGTGACAATGACTTTTGTTATATTTGGTATATGTTCTTTCCATCTCTTTTTCTGTGTGTGAGAGAAAAGGAGAGAGAAAATTGTATTTCAAAGTTTATTTTATCTTGAAAATTCTGGAGCTACCTGGGGTACCAGAAAATTAGTTGGCGAGCTCTGAAATAGATCCATCCACTTTCTGTTTCACCAGCCCCTTTCCATTTTCTTTTAGAAGGGTTATCCTCAATGCTTGCAAACATCCTTTGTTTGTTTGTTTGTTTATCTGGGATCACTTCTGGGAGGTGGTAGATGGTCCTCTCCTGTTTGGACTTTGGCACCGCCTTGAAGTTGCTCAGCTGGACAGAACTTTTTTGTTTATGCTGCTCTGATTCTGTCACTGTCTGCCTCTGTTTTGATTTGTCATTGGGAATGTAATTACTGGGCTTTAGGACCAATTACTGTGTTACTCAGCCTGCATTAAAAAAAAAAAAGTAAAGTTTTTTTAAAGACCTAATTTACATATATAAAATCATCCCTTTAGGACTCTTCATGTCTTCTTGGTGAGAATTCATTATTGGTGCTGACATTATGGAATATGGCGATTCTTCAAAAAATTAAAAATAGAAATACTATGCAATGCAGTAATTCCACTTTCAGGTATTTGCTCAAAGAAAACCAGAATACTAATTCAAAAAGATATATGCACTTCTATATTTATTGCAGCATTGCTAATAGTGGCCAAGATATGGACGCAACCTAAATGCCCATTAATAGATAAATGGATAAAGATGTGGTATATATACACAATGGAATATTACTCACCTATAAAGAAGAATGAAATCTTGTCATTAAGGACACAGGGATGGATCTAGAAGGGATAATGCTAAGTGAAATAAGTCGCACAGATAAAGACAAATGCCATGTGATTTCACTTGTATGTGGAATCTAACAAGTAAAACATACAAACAGAAAACAAAAATAGACCCATAAGTACAGAGAAGAAATGGGTGACTGCCAGAGGGATGGTGAAATAGGTGTGTGTTGTGGGGGGTGGGGTACTAAGAGATTAGAATTTCCAGTTGTAAAATAAAAACTCATGAGGATGAAATGTACAGCATAGAGAATATAGTCAATAATATTGTGATTAACTTTGGTGACAGATTGTAACTATAGTTAATATGGTGATGACTTTGTATTGTATCTAATTATCAAATCCCTATGTTGTACACCTGAAACCAATATAATACTATATGTCAACTATATTTCAGTAAGAACAATGGTCACTTTTAAGTGTGTAAGTTTGATTAGTTTTGATAAATATATGCAGTGAGTGTAATGATCACAATCAAGATAAAGAAAATTTCCATTACTCCTAAAAGTTGCCTTGGGTATGTTTGCATTCCATCTCTCTCTCTGGAAACAGTGTCTGGCAACCACTGGTCTGATTTCTTTCCCTAGGATTTCTCTGTTTTCTGGATTGATGTATAAACACAATGATAGAGTATGTTGGCTTCTTTCAGTTAGCATAATGCATTTGAGAATCCCCCATATTGTTTTGTCTGTCAGTAATTTGTTCATTTTTACTGTGGAGTAAGTAGTATTCAGTTTTGTGGATACACCACAGTTTGCTTATCTGTTCACCAAATGATAGATGCTGGGATGTTTCCCGTTTTTGACTGTTAAGAGAAAAGCTGCTATAACCATTCTCATACAGGTCTTTGTGAAGAAGTAAGTTTACATTTCCCTTGGGAATTGGATTACTGGGGGGGGGAGTATGGTAGTTACATGCTTAATTTTTGTAATATACTGCAAATTTGCTTTCCTAAGTGGGGAATTTTTTTGCATTTGGCATTTCCATGTATGAGAGTTCCAGTTTGTCTGTATTCTCATCAGCATTTGGCTTTGTCACTTTTATGATTGTAGTTATTTTATTGGATACCTAGTGGCATCTTAGTAAAGCTTTAAATTGCATTCCTGTAGTACCTTTTGATGTTTTTGAATGTTTTTGGAGATGGAGCTATATATCCATTAATTTGTTTTCTTATTGAGTTGTAAGGGTTCTTTATATTCTAGTTATAAGTCTTTTATCCAATAAGTTTTACGAATTATTTTTCCCAGACTGTGTCTTAAATTTTCTTTTTTTGAACAGTGTCTTTTGAGTAGAAGTTATTAATTCTGATGAAGTCCAGTTTATCTAATTTTGTTTTCTTGCTGGCACTTGTAGTGTCCTATTCGTTATTTAAGTATCCATTGCTAAATCTGGGGTGTAAAGATTCATCTTGACTCCTTTATTAGATGTAATTGACATATAGTATGATATTAGATTCAAGGGTACAACAAAACGATTCAGTATTTGTATACACTGCAATGATCACTACCTTAAGTTTAGTTTTCCCCAACACCATATAAAGTTACATAACATGCCATACAACATTGCTGATTATTGTCACCATGCTATACATTACATCCTGATGACCCATTCATTTTATTCATTCATTTTATGGTTGGAAGTTGGTACGTCTTGGCGTATCCACTGCCAACCCCCTTCCGCTCTGGCCAGCTATCACTCTCTTCTCTGCATCCATCATCCACAAATTTTGTTTCATTCTTTGTTTTGCTTTTCAGATTCCATATATACCACTTAGAACTTACTGCCTATGTAGTCTTCGAGGAGTTTTATGGTTTTACATTTAAGTCTTTTGTCCATTTTGAGTGTATTTTTGTGTATGGTGTAAAAAAGTGGTCCAGTTTCATTCTTTGCATATGGCTGTCCAGTTTTCCCAACACCATATGTTGAAGAAATTCTTTTACCCATTGATTACTCTTGCCACCTTTGTCATAGATTAATTGACCACATGAGTATGGGTTTTTTTCTGGGTGCTCTATTATGTTCCATAGATTTTTGTGTTTCTTTTTGTGCCAGTACCATACTGTCTTGATTACTGTCATGTAGTTTGAAATCGGGGAGCACAATACCTCCAGCTTTATTTCTCAGGACTGCTCTGGCTGTTAAGGGGCTTTTGTGGATCCATACAAATTTTAGGATTATTCCAGTTCTGTAAAAATGCTTTTGGTATTTTCATAGAGATTGCATTCAATCTGTAAATTGCTTTGAGTAATACGACCATTTAACAATATTAATTTTTCCAGTCCATAAGTACAGCATATTTTTCTATTTATTTGTGTTATTTCCAGTTTCTTTCATCAAGATGAAATAGCTTTTAGGGTACAGGTCTTTGCCTCCTCAGTTAAATATATTTCCAAGTATTTTATTACTTTTCAACAATTGTAAATGGGATTATTTCTTAATATCTCTGTTACTTTATTATTAGTGTACAGCGACATCACAGATTTCCATATATGAATTTTGTATCCTGCAACTTGAAGTTGAATTCATTTACTAGTTCTAATAGTGGTTGTTGTTTGTTTGTTTTGTTTATTTTTGTTTTTTTGGTGGAGTCCTTATGGTTTTCTACACCATCTGCAAATAGAGACCATTTTATTTATTTTTTCCTTACCAATTTGGATGCCTTCTCCCCCCGCCTCCCTTATTTATGAGGCTAGCACATTTTTTTAGAAGATTTTATTTATTTATTTGACAGACAGAGATCACAAGTAGGCAGAGAGAGAGGAAGAAGCAGGCTCCCTGCTGAGCAGAGAGCCCAATGTGGGGCTGGATCCCAGGACCCTGGGATCATGACCTGAGCCGAAGGCAGAGTCTTTAACCCACTGGGCCTCTCAGGCGCCCCTGCGGCTAGCACTTTCAATGCTATGTTGACTGTAGTGGTTAGAGTGGGCAACATGGTTTTGTTCCTGATCTTAGAGGAAAAGCTTTCAGCTCTTCAACTTTGAATGTGATGTTAGCTATGGGTTTGTCAAATATGTCCCTTATTATGTTGAGGTATGTTCCCTGTAAACCAAATTTGATTTTATTATCAGGATATTGTTGGCCTCATAAAATGAGTTTGGAATTACTCTTTCCTCTTCATTTCCTCTTCAATTTTTGGGACTAACTTGAGAAGGCTAGGCATTAAGTCTTCAAATACTTTGTAGACTTCATCTGTAAAGTTATCTGACTCTGGACTTTTCTTTGTTGGGAGGGTTTTTTTTTTTTTTTTTAATTACTGATTTAATTTCATTACCAGTAATCTGGTAGGGTTTTCTATTTATTTCTGATTCAGTCTTGTAAGGTTGTGTGTTTCAAGGAATCAATTTCTTCTAGGCTGTCTAATTTGTTGCATGGTAATTGTTCTTGTATACACTAATTGTTCTTAATATTCTCTTATGACCCTTTATAATGCTGTTGCACTGATTATAATGTCTCCTTTTTCATTTCTGATTTTATTTGGGCTCCCTATCTCTTTTTCTTGATGAGGTGGGCTAAAGGTTTGTCAATTTTGTTTACCTTTTCAGAGTATCAGCTCTTTGTGTTATTGACCTTTTCTTGTCTTTTTTAGTCTCTATTTCATTTATCTCTGCTCTGATCTTTTTATATCTTTTTTTTTCTAACTTGGGGCATTTTTGTCTTTCTTCTTCTTTTCTTTAAATGTGAAGATAGATTGTTTATCTGAGGTTTTGTTTCTTTTTTTAGAATATTTTATTTATTTATTTGACAGAGAGAGAATGATCATAAGTAGGCAGAGAGGCAGGCAGAGAGAGGGAGAGGAGGAAGCAGGCTCCCTGCTGAGCAGAGAGCCCCATGTGGGGTTCGATCCCAGGACCCTGAGATCATGACCCGAGCTGAAGGCAGAGCTTAACCCACTGAGCCACCCAGGTGCCCCAGGTTTTTGTTTCTTGAGGTACACCTGTATTGCTATGAGCTTTTCTCTTAAAACTTCTTTTACTGTTTCTTTCTCAAAGATTTTGGAACATTGTGTTTCAATCCTTACTTGTCTTAATATTTTTTTGATTTCCTGTTTGAAGTATTCATTGACTCACTGGTGGTTTAATCCCATGTTGTTCAGTCTCCATTTGTGTGTGTGTGTGTGTGTGTGTGTGTGTGTGTGTGTGTGGCTTTTTTTTCCCTCCTAATTTCCTTCCTGTGGTTAATACCTAGTTTAATCCCCTTGTAGGCAGAAAAAATGCTTTGAAAGATTTCAGTCTTCTTGAATTTATTGAGACTTGTTTTATGGCTGAACATGTGATCTCTCCTGGAGAATGATCCATGTGCACTTAGTGTGTATTCTGTCCTTTTTGGATGGAATATTCTGTATTTATTAAGTTCAGCTGGTCTGATGTGTTATTTAAGACCAGTGTTTCCATATTGATTTTCTGTCTGAACGATTTTTGCATTGATGTAAATGGTATATTAAAGTCTTATATTATTATTGTATTATTGTCCATTTATTCTTTATTTTTGTAAAATGTTTTATATATATTAAGTGCTCCTATGTTGGGTATATAAATATTGGCAAATGTTTTACCCTCTTGTACAGTTGAGCCCCTATAATGCCCTTCTTTGTCTTTTGTTACAGTCTGTTTTACAGTCTATTTTGTCTGATACAGTATTTTTCCCCAGCTTTCTTTTCATTTCTATTGGCATGATACATTTTTTCCCCCTCACTTCAATTTCAGTCTGTATCTTTAGGTTTGAAGTGAGTCTCTTGTAGGCAGCATATAGAAAAAGCTTTTTCCCCCTGAATCCATTGAACCACTCTGTGTCTTTTGACTGAAGCATTTAGTTCATTTACGTTTAAGGTAATAATTAATAGGTATGTACTTACTGCCATCTTGTTCATTGTTAATTCATTTCTTCCCTTGGAATTTGATTATTTTCTTTGGTGTTTTGTTTAGATTCTGCGTTCCATTTCTTTTGTGCCTGTAATTACTATAAGTTTTTTCTTTGTGGCTGCTCTTAAAATTATATAAAACATATTATGTATATAATAGTTTCTTTTAAGTTGACAATAACTTAGATTTGAACACAGTCTATAGCTTTATGTTTTTATATATTTTTAAAGATTTTATTTATTTGACAGAGAGAGAGAGATATCACAAGTAGGCAGAGAGGCAGGCAGAGAGAGACGGGGAAGCTGGCTCCCCGCTGAGCAGAGATTCCCGACGCGGGCCCGATCCCAGGACCCTGGGATCATGACCTGAGCGGAGGGCAGAGGCTTAACCCACTGAGCCACCCAGGTGCCCCTGTTTTTATATTTTTGATGACCTATTTTGCTACTTTTTATTTGATGTATTCTGTACTGATTAGTTATTTTAAATGAATTTTACTACTTTTTTCTGGCGATATGCCTTGTTCTTCAGTTTATAGTATACTCCTCTGTCTCCTGATTTTGCCCGTCGCTGTATGTTCATCTATATATATTAAGCTAAACAGGTACATCCCTCAGTCTTGTATAAGTCACCTTCTGTAGGAGCTGTTCCTTATGGCCCGGAAGTGCAATCTCCCATCTCCATCAGAGCCAGGCACTCCATGGTGTTTTCCTGTGGGCTGTGTTGTGATTGGGCCTTGGCTTCTGTGGGGGGAGTGCAGGATGCTGGGTACTAGATTGCCAAGAGATTGCTCATTGGCCACGGAATGGGGGAAGTTGTGTTGGAGTGGCTTCCCCATCCTGGTTGTGGCTCAGTCTCTGCAGGGGGTGGGCAGCACTGGGGCACTCTTCCAGCCTTATTATGGCCCGTCTGTTGTTTGCGGGGGGAGGTCATTACTTGGGGCACTTGGCCTGCTGGTTGCTGCTTGTTTTCTGGTGGGATTGATGGGGCTCCAGGCATTTGCTTGGCCTTGTTGCAAATTGGCTGCTGTACAGGGAGGATGGGGTTCAAGGTACTCAGCATTTCTAGGTTGGAGTTGATCTCTTTGTGCGATGGGCTATGCTCAGGACACTTGCTGGGTCCATTTGTTGGTTAGTTGCAGTGCTGGGATAGCAGGGCTCAGGGCTCTCTTGTGGCTCAGTCTCAGAGCTGAATGTATGGGACTCAGGACACTCCCTGGTCCACTCGTCTCAGTGCTTGGTGAGGGTGGAACTGGGGTACTTTCCTGGTCTGGTTTGGCTTGCTTGCTGCTGAGTGGGATGGGGTGGTGCTCTGGGTACTTGCCCTTCCCAGTTCTCTACTAGGTAGGCAGGGTCAGGGAGTTTGCCTGACACACTGTGGCTCACTATTTACAAGGGTAGGACAGTCCTTTGGGGCTTGTCCAGCCCTTTTGCAGCTCTAATGCTGCACATGGTGTGCAGGGTGAGAGTCAGGAGAGGATGCCCTATAGTACTAGTAGTTTAGAGGGAGGGCACCAAAAATGGCACCCATCAGCTCTCTGTCACCAGCAAGTTAGGATGATTTTGCAAAAATTGTGTTTGCCCACACTTGCCTCCTAGATGACATCTCTGTAGGTTCTTGCCTAATGGCTGCTTTAAAATTAATATGTTGTTCTCCATTGCTTGTGGTCTAGGTACTTTAAATCTGTTACTTTTGTCCTGAATATCAGGGTGACTGGGTTTGTGCATGAGCCCTTTAAGACTGAGATCTCCATTATCTGTAGTTCTGTGATCTTCTTGGTCCTATTCCCCCTTGATTTTTTTCAAAGCCAGACCTTTCGGGGGCATATCTTTCTGGTGCTGGCCCACAGGTCCCTGGTGTCAATAAGCTGTAAATATGTTGTGTCCGTGGCAGGACGTGAATTCAGGGTTTTCCTAGCCAACATCTTGAGCCCTCCTTTTATTTTTCTTTTTAAGTCCATCATTTTGCTTTATGTATTTTTAAGCTCTGTTGTGTTTAGTATAATGATTTCTGTATCTTTCTGTTAAACTGACTTTTTTTTTCCCCTAATAAAATATTCATCTTTATCCATGTAATGCATTTTGTTTAGAAATATATTCGGTCTACTCCTAATATAGCAATTTTGGTCTTCATGCTTACTTTTGCATAGTATATCTTTCTTTCATTCATTTACTTTTCACCTTTCTGTTTCAAAAAGTATATAACCTGTAGCTAGCATATATTTGGGTGAACTTTTTATTTTGTCCATTCTGACAATCTCTGCCTTTTTACTGAATTCTAGAGTCCATTACTCTTTATTATAATTATTTATATGCTTGGAGTTGAGGCTACTGGTTTTTTTGTTTGTGTATTGATTGATTTGCTGCTTCTCTTTTCCCCTTCATCCTCCCATTCCTGCCATTTTGAATAGTTTTTAGAATTCTATTTTAACTTTCCTGTTGTATTTTGCTTTCACTTTTGAACATTAATTTCTGAGTTGGTAGTCCCCCCCCCTTTCAATACTTTAAAAATATTGCTTCATTATTTTCTAGGTCATTTTTTCTTTATTGTGTGTATCTCATAATTTGTTATTTAATGACAGTGTATATAGAGCAGGAAACTGAGATAAATGTTATTTATCATCAGAAATAGGCCCATCTCGGGGAGGCTGGGTGGCTCAGTGGGTTAAGCCTCTGCCTTCGGCTCAGGTCATGATCTCAGGGTCCTGGGATCGAGCTCCCTGCTTGGCAGGGAGCCTACTTCCTCCTCTCTCTTTCTCTCTCTCTGCCTGCCTCTTTGCCTACTTGTGATCTCTTTCTGTCAAATAAATAAATAAAAAATAAAAAAAATTAAAAAAAAAAAAAAAAAGAAGTAGGCCCATCTCTTTTTCCATGAGGCCATGAGTTGTGTCAACCTAGTATGTAGTTAAGCTGGATTTGTTTTGATGTTGTTCTTCCTCTCATTACCCTCAGTAGCCCCCAATTTTCTCATCCCTTCAACAGTGGATTCTTGCTATCTTGTGCTTAGTGTTGGACCTGTATAGAGGTAGCCTTCCTTCCGGCCTTTTTCCTCTCCCCAGTGGTAGACTGATAGTGCTCTTTACTCAGTGCAAGTCTTGTGATGGGACAGGAGGTTGGGAGGGAGCAAGTTCCTAACTCTCTCTTCTCTTCCCACCCACCAGTGGGAGATACCTTTGATTTTTATCATTCTAAGGTCCCAGGATAGAGTGGGTTTTCCTATTTTTCCTCTGGTGGTCAATGGCTTTTGTCCTGTGGCAGTGTGGGCAAGGTAACTCAGGTTTCCTACCTTCTTGACTGTAACCCCATCCTTTGTCTGGGCCTGCATATAACTTTTAGAGTATGTGAGAAATTTCTAGGATGGTGAGTCCTGTATTTCTCCACCTATGACAGCTGATCACCCATCTGCTTAGATGCACTGCTTAGAGCCTCTCTCTGTTTTATCCTCTTTCTAGTATTGCTCTTGAACACCCAGTGGAAGACCTTGTAAAAGACTGAGAGCAACTTCTCTCTGGGCTTGGTGCTCCCAGCTCACATTTGTCCTTTAAGATATGGTTAAAATTTCCATAGTTTTCTGAAAATAGGCCACGTTTTTCTCCTGTTTTCTGACGAGAGTCAAACAGTTCACATTTTCAAAAGACCTGCCATCCTTTGGAATTCAGTTCACCTGAATTCTTTGAGACCTGATAGGCTCAAAAAAAGTTTGGATTCTCTAATTATGTGGATTTTTGTTAGTTTGTTGCTATGGAAATGATTTTTCTTTTGCAGTTTTCTATATCCTAATCACAAGTAGATCCTCTTCTTGTATTTAACTATTCTTCTATGCTTTTGCCACATAATTTTCTTCTCAATCAAATATATAATTTTTCTCCCTTACACCTCTGAATTTTCTGAATTTTGATTAGAAAGGACTTCTCACTACAATATGAAAAAAAAAGTTTTGTTAGTGCGTTTACATGTTATTTTTGTATTTATATTAATTCTTGTATTTATATTTAAATACACCTGGAGTATATTGGTTTTTAGCATTATATATTAATTCATATTTCTTTCTTTCCAAGTAGTTGTTCAGTTGACCAAATACCATTTGCTGGTTAATTAATCTTTACCATGCTGCTTTTCAGGTATGTACTACTAATGTGGAGGATTCAGGTTGTGTGCTTAATACTTGTGTACTGTTTAATCACATTGTCTTGGTTTAGTTTTTGATATTGATGCTTGAGAGTGCAGAACATGGAGAGAGTTAGCCTCTCCACAGGCAGTGCCTCCATGTTCATGGTCCTGTCTTTCTTCCCTTCCAGTTCAAGAGCAATTTCAAATGAGATAATGTACAGTAAATAGTAAACACATTGTCCTCAGAAGTATGTGTTAATTACCATCTACCTGATCTTTGTGACAGAATGAAAGAATTCTGTAGAACTAACAATATACCATGAATTTTTGCATAGCATGTCAGTTCTAGTATTGTGTTACTGACTGAGATTAGTAGGTATTTCTCAGGATAAATTCCTTCTTCCAGAGGCTTCCTTTTAGATATAGTTTTGGGACATAGGTGAGGTTTGGTGGGGTGAGGTCCAGAGCCAAAGGCCAAGAAAGGATTCTTGAGACATCTTTCATGTAAAATGGTGGTTTTTCATGTAAAATGGTGGTTTCATTAAAGCACAGGAACAGGACCCGAGGGCAGAAAGAGCTGCTGCCTCAGGGGTGTGAGGGGTGGCTGATTATATACTTGGGAGTTGGGAGTAAGGAAAGAGGGAGGTCGTCAAAAGAATTTCTGCATGCTATAAAGAGGGCCTACAAGATATCAGAGGCCTTGCAATTGTCAAGTTAAGGTTGTATCTCCCTCTAGTAAAGCATTAATAGTAAGATAGTTGGGAGTTTCCTTTCCTTCTGGAAATTAGGTTATTGATAAGAAAACTTTTTTTTTTTTTTCTGGTAAATCACTAAGACATTTTGTAAACTGAGGGAGACTCCTCTTTTGCAGGACTGTGATCTCTGTAAGTTAACCATTTGTTTTTCCTTCCCTTTGCTTTAGGGCAGCCAGAAGTGCCCGAGGAATGTCACCCATGTGCCACCTGGGAGTAGGTGGGGGTGGGGGGTGTTGCTGACTGTCAGCTTCTGCTTTGTCCTCAGCTTGCCTTCTTTTCCCTCATCATTTTCAAGTATTGCTACCTGTCCTACGACTGGAACTTGACAAGGGGATCCCCATTTTTATCGCTGGGCTTTCCAGTGTCTACCCCTGGACCTAACGTGACCATTCTGATTCTTCTCCTAGATGAAAAAGTAAAGTCCATCTCTGTTTGGATTCTCTCTGCAGGGGCTTTGTTTCTATGTAAAAAAAAAAAAAAGAAAATATAATCTCTTTTTTCAAACATGTTGACCACACTGTTCTATCCTTAGGCTGTCACTTACTTCTTGATCTAGTTACTTTGCTTGCTGTGTGTTCTTTCATCACTGTTCTTAGTTTCCTTGTTTTCTTCTTGTTCTTACCTCTTCTTAAGCTGCCCTACCCTTGCTGTTCTCTCAACCCCAAATTTTATTAAAAATTTCATGAAATCTTCCCACCATTTTAATTTACCTATTGAGATATAATAAAGAACATATCTGGTCTTTCTTTGTCCCTGTTTCCTGACACAGAATTTTAAAAAGCATGAAATTTCCTGAGCGACAGGACTGTCTTTATTATGCTAATGAGGTCACTCAAGGTGGGTCTCTGGATGGCTTCAGGAGGCACGATGGCCACAGAAAGACCAAGATGTGATTGGAGGGTGGGAACTTGCAGCCTTCTGATCTGTGGGTAGATGAGGAGAACTGGAGACTGAGTATACTCACATGGTCAGTGATTTATTTAATCAGTCATGACTATGGGATGATATTTCTGTAAAAACTTTGGACACCAGTTTGGTTCAGCTTAACGTGGGTGAACAGCACATCGATGTGCTGGGAGGCGGCATGCACTTAATCTGAGGGGCAAGGGCGCAGACTCCAAGGGGTGAGGGTATGGGAGCTCAGCATCCTGGACCCTTCCAGAACTTACCCTGTGTGTACCCGTCTTAACAAAAATATAAGTGTTGTGCTTCCTTAAGTTTTGTGCGTTGTTCTAATGAATCATCAAAGCTGTTGGGGTGGTGGGAAGCCCTGATTTTGTAGCCAAGGTGGTCAGAAGTGCAAGTGACTTGGCCTCTGAAGTAGGATCCATCTTGCGGAGAATTGAACCGTTAATCTGTGACACCGCCCTAACTCCAGGTAGTGTGAGAATTGCAATATGGTCTTTGTGGTACACCCTCATGGGGTGGAAACAGAACACCTGATCTTCTAGGGGATCCCTCTCTGTACCCGGGGATAATATATGCTCTTTTAGGCATGACTGAGCTGAAGAAGTTAACTCTGAAGTTTTGTTTTAGTAGATGGTCTCTTATTGAGGAGCTACTTGTCTGGTTAACTGAAAAAGTCATTTAGAGAAGGAATTATTTTTGTAAAAACAATGAAACCTACCTCAAGCATTGTATTTGAACGTTATGTCTATTAAGTGTGCACTCATTTACCAATCCTTTAATGTAATATTGAGGTGATCTCTTTTGAGTATGGATCTACTATTGTGGTTTCCTTGTGGTCTTGCTTCTGTGAAGCTTGCCTATTGTCTCACTCCTGAATTTCAGATTCTTTGGAAAAGGAGAGTGTGGAGCCGAGATACTTGGGAAGCATTTAAGTTGACATCTTTCACATTAGGAAAATCTTACTGGAATTTCATGTCTTAATGAGAGGAAAATTGGGGAGGGCGGCCTTCAGTGACCCCCAAACTTCAAATTCGCCTTTTTTTGGAGAGCAGGAATACATGCGTTTGCATCATAGCGCATCCTATGTGTTTAGATAAGAAAAAGAATGTATGGAGAATAATCTGGATTGAGTACCTTAATTGTGAGTGTACTTTTTCAAAAGTCTTTCTAGAAGTTTGTACACCCTAGTTTGAAAACTGCTGTTGCAGAACATTGGCAAGAGAGCTGCTGCTTTATTTACACCCATTTTTTTGTGGGCTTATTTTCTTTAATTATAAAATCAATTCTTGTTTATTCCAAAAATTGTCTTCCTCAGTGTCATTTCTCAGAGATGATCACTGTTATCAGCAGCGGTATATTATACTAGATTTTTTCTGGCATTTCAAAACATGTTATCACCAACTTGTCCTGGGTGGCCACAAACTTTACTACCCTTATAGCATTTAAGTTGTGTAACTCATACAAGTGACCCTTTTTTTTACCCCTCTTTGGGCATCATTCTTAAAGCCCCCCTGTTTTTAGGAGGGAGGCATTTTTGACAGTGTTTTTCTTAACTTTTATTAAAAGCAAACAAAACAAATGGTAAAAATGAACCGTTGGAAAGATAGGATATAAAAGTTTTGGCATTTGAATAGGATTATATTTGAATGTCTTTTTTTTTTTTTTTTTTTTTTTTTAAATGTGTCTGAGTTCCTGACTAGCCTAGTGGACATCTCATGCAGGGAAATCTTCCTTGGCTTTCCATGATAGTAAGGTTCTCCTGGCTCCAGTTCATAGAGTGTTGATGTGGCTTTAATGGAGTGAGTGTCTTCTGGTACCAGTGTGGGTCATATATTGAAAAAGGTCTAAAAGGATTAACTGCTTAATTCAAGAAGACTTTATTGATGCCTTACTACGGGGATCCACTCATGAATGGGTTATGTTCTCTGTATTCATGAAGCTTATAGTCTAAGAGAAGGTGCTCATGGAAAAAAAAATATCATAAGCCCAACACTCAGTGAGATTTTCACTTCTGTCTTGGAGGGTTTTTATTTTTTATTTTTTTTAAGACTTTATTTATTTATTTATTTGAGAGAGCGACAGAGCACAGGCAGAGGGTGTGGCAGAGGGGGAGGAAGAAGCAGACTCCCCACCCATCAGGGAGCCTGATCGGGACTCCATCCCAGGACCCCGAGATCGTGACCTGAGCTGAAGGCAGATAGTTAAGGGACTGAGCCACCCAGGCACCCCTGTCTTGGAGGTTTTAAGAAGAGTTTTTCACCAATATTTTTGTAAGGGATTACTGTATATATGGTGTCATGACTTAAATATATCTGAAAAGTGCAGTGCATAAAAATAGATTTTTTTTTTTTTACCTAAAAATAACCTGTGTCATAAGAAAAAGACTTACTTAAAATAGCAGACTTACAGATATTTAGATATAGTTATCAACTGCAAGGAGTCGCTTCTGTGTGCGTACACCTCTGTGTTTGTATGTATATGTGTATGTGAGCATGAGAGTGTATGTGTGTGTGCGTGCAAGCATACACGATAAGGACTCAACTAGGAATGTAACATACTATGGCTTTGGGAATCATCTGGCTGGTTAGGATTTCAAAGTACATAATTAAATTTACCAAATTCGTATTGGTATACTTATTGAGTGTCAGCTGCCTCCACTCTCTGTATCCCGAATTCTGTTCTCCAGCGGCAACTAATTTTTTTCTTAGATTTTTTTTTTTTAAAAAGGCAGTTCAGAAACTTGCCTACATTTACACGGTTACCAAGGGATGAAAGGGGGATTTAAGCCTAGGCAGCAGGACATCAGAACTTTTTTTTTGACAAGATCACAAGTAGGCAGAGAGGCAGGCAGAGAGGGGTGGGGGGGAAGCAGGCTCCCCACTGGGCAGAGAGGTCGATGTGGGGCTCGATCCCAGGACCCTGGGATCATGACCTGAGCTGAAGGCAGAGGCTTTAACCCACTGAGCCACCCAGGTGCCCCTTCTTAGATTTTTCTATTAATACCGTGTTTCTAAACAATATGCATATGCTGTGATTTATTGGTTCATCAATTTTTAGATCTTATTATTAACCCTCGTTATGATAGGTAAAGATTATATTGCTTTTCTTGGACAGTTTTACTGTTTCTTGCTGTTCTGTTGACTGGCATTTATAAATGTTTTGAGCTTCTGTGTCGTCTCAGATTCTCTTCTGTTCCAGAGATGTTCTCCATTCGACTTGCTGAGACACTGACCCCGTGGCTTTGTTTCATCGATCTTTTGGATTGAATTTCTTGTCTTCCTACGTCTCTCTCTTTCTAATGTTATTCCTTTATTTTGGTACAGCCTACCCTCTAGTAAATGCTTAAATAATTGGATTCACGAAAAGAAAAGTTTTGAAGCAATGTCTGAAATACATTTTGTTTCACATTTTATTTATTTATTTTATTTATTTTATTTTTTAAAATATTTTATTTATTTATTTGACAGAGAGAGATCACAAGTAGGCAGAGAGGCAGGCAGAGAGAGAGAGAGGGAAGCAGGCTCCCCCTGAGCAGAGAACCCGATGCGGGGCTTGATCGCAGGACCTGGGATCGTGACCTGAGCCGAAAGCAGTGGTTTTAACTCGCTGAGCCACCCAGGCACCCCATGTTTCACATTTAATTGACAGTTTTTTGGGATATAGAAATTTTCCTTTAGAATTTTGAAAACATGACTCCACTGGTTTTTAGCGTATACAGTGTTGGTTTTGAGAAGTCTAATAAAATTGTTTCATTTCCTTTTCTGCATGTTAATATCTCCTATTCTGGTTTCTCAAATTTCTTAACCATTTTTTGGGGGGGGCATGTTTTTGTTGTTATCCTTAAAACTTGACGTTTCATGATAGTGTGTGTGTTATGGTATTGTGTTATGGTGTTGGTCTGCTCTGGTTTTGTTTGTTTTGTTTTTGTTATTTTTTCATTGTTTTTTTTTTCTTCTTTGATACTCTCACTGCTTTTTACTATCATTCTCTATCTCTAGAATAGGATTTTCGGTCATCTGTGTTGTTTCTCTAAATATTTCCTGTTTGGTTTCAGTTTTCTCTATCTCTTTTTATCTTTCAAATTTCAAGGGAGGTTTTCTTTGACAAAATTATTGATTTTGCTATTAAAAAATTCTTGAGTGTTTTCTTATTGCTGATGTTTTTATCATAGGATTTTCGGTATGCTATTACCTGGATTGGAGATGTGGTTTGGTTTTGTTTTGGAGGTTTTTTTGTTTTTTTTGTTTTTTGTTTTTGTTTTTTGAATATTTGATGGATGACTTTGAAACTGTCTTATTCCCTTACTTTACTTATTGTCAAAGATTTAATGAGTGTGTGTGTACGTATGTATACTCCGTAACTATGGATCTCATATATATTATGATTACATATAAAACTAATGGGATATGTATAATGGCATGTATACAGACATAGACACACACACACATACACACATAATGACACATAGTAAAAGTTCATCATCTCCCCCACCCCCTTTTTTTTTCTTTGAGTCCTACAATTACTTTTAGTACTCTTAGGGCCTTGTCCGTTCCTTGCATTAATTCTCTGCCCTCTCATTTTATTTTTTCTCTTGGTTTATTTTCGTCTCCTTCATATTAGAAAATTTCTCCAAATGTTGTACACTTAACTCTTGAACATCACCAGAGTTAGGGGTACCCAGCCCTGTGCAGTGGGTAACTTTGGACTCCCACAAAACCTTTACTAATAATAGCCTACTCTTGATCAGAAGCCTTACTGATAACATCAACAGTCTAATTACCATGTATTTTGTATGTTACATGTATTATATAGCATATCCTTCCAATAAAGTAAGCTAGAGAAAAGATCTTACTAAGAAAATCATAAGAGAAAATACTTTTACAGTACTGTACTATATTTATAAAAAAAAATCCAGGTATGAGGGCACTTGTGTTATTCAAACCTGTTGTTCAAAGGTCAGTTGTGCCTTCTTAAGGAATGGTGAAATCTCTGGATTTGGAGAGGATTTAGTGACGAGTGGACTTTAATTTTGAGTATGTGGATGCTTCTAACCCCATGCTTTGAAGGACCTATTGAGGTGCTTAGCAATGAATCCGTCTCATCCCCTCAGTATCCACTTCCGCCTGTCACTCACTGCTAATCCACCTGCTTTCCGTCTCCCAAAAGACTTATTAAAAGTCTCTCAGCTGCTGAACCCCCGCTTTTTTTCTTTGCTTTTGTGAATTTGGATCTGTTGTCTTCCTTTAGTATAGTTTAATGGGATCCTAGGAAAGAGAGATCAACAAAGGTGTTCTTCTCTCATCTTTAACTGGAGTTAAAGTATTGAAAATTGTTAAGTGCTGTTAAGGAAAGGTCGATGGTGCCATGTCAGGGTAATTTTCTGTTTTCATTCTGGGCTTAGGTATTTAATGACATGTATAATATGGTAACAACAATCATGTTTGTAAGAGTTTAACACCTAGGGAACCAGGGTGGCTCAGTTGGTTAAGCAACTGCCTTTGGCTCAGGTCCTGATCCCAGAGCCTCAGGATCGAGTCCCGCATCGGATTCCTAGCTCCATGGGGAGTCTGCTTCTCCGTCTGACCTTCTCCCCTCTCATGCTCTCTCTTACTGTCTCTCTCTCAAATAAAGAAATAAAATCTTTTTAAAAAAAAAGAGTTTAACACCTAAAATATTGTTTATAGCATGATGAAAAATATGATGCATTTTCTTGCTGGAGTCCATTTCGGTTAGAAGTAAAATAGAACTGGGGCACTTGGGTGGCTCAGTGGGTTAAGGCCTTTGCCTTCGGCTGAGGTCATGATCTCAGGGTTCTGGGATCGAGCCCCACATCAGGCTCTTTGCTCAGCAGGGGGCCTGCTTCCCTCTCTCTCTCTCTCTCTCTGCCTTTCTGCCTGCTTGTGATCTCTTTCTGTCAAATGAATAAATAAAATCTTAAAAAAAAAGAAGTAAAATAGAAATTTCCATTGTAAATATGAACCACCTCTTTATCCATTCGTCTGTTGAAGGGTGTCTGGGCTCCTTCCATAGTTGGGCTACTGTGGACATTGCTGCTATGAACATTGGAGTGCATGTGCTCCTTTGTTTCACTACATCTGTATCTTTGGAGGAGATTATGCTGAGTGAAATAAGTCAATCAGAGAAAGACAATTATATGGTTTCACTTGCTTGTGGAACATAAGGAATAGCATGGAGGACATTAGGAGAAGGAAGGGAAAAATAAAGGTGGGGAAATCAGAGGGGAAGACGAACCATGGGAGACTCTGGACTCTGGGAAACAAACAGGGTTTCAGAGGAGGGGGTGTGGGGGGATAGAATAGCCCCGTGATGGGTATTAGGAGGGCACGTACTGCATGGAACACCGGGTGTTAGATGCAAACAATGAATCATGGAACACTATATCAAAAACTAATGATGCGCTGTATGGTGACTAACATAATATAATAAAATAAAATTAAAAAAAGTAAAATAGAACAAAATTTTCTAAGGGAAAATGTTAAAAATACATATATACTTTTTATGTTTTAACATACAAATAGAAGCTCATCACCAATTTCTACATTATGTGTGTATAGATTTATTTTTATCTACCGAGGTGGTTCTGCACATGAATTTAGTAGAACAACAAATAAGAAATCTATTCACCTGTGTATGAAATGTTATTAAAATCATAAATGCATCTACTGGAAGAGACTTTCAGGGACTAAACAAGTACTTTTATTTTTTATCTGTAATTCTCATTTGCCTTTACTCTAACTTTATTTTGTATGGATAGCTTTTTAAACATTTTCTTTGAACACAGCAATTTTGCTTCTTTTTCTTCTTCTTCTTTTTTTTATAAACCTTACACTTAGCTTTCTCCCTGCCCTTTTTTTTTTTGGGGGGGGGCGCTGCTGGGAAAGCAGGGGAGGCCTACTGGAGCTCAGAGGGGAGACGCAAGTGAAGTGTGATGTGGGCTTTCTGCTTCATCAGTTACCTCTAAATGGAGACGCTTTTTGCAATCTCTTCTGTGTCTCTGCAATTATGTTCCCCTCTCAGAAGAAAGGTGCTTGGTCTGACCCACTGAGTGTGGGATTGATTTCCTGTCCTCTAGTGGTCCTGCTGAGTCTGAAACCTTGAAAAGTACTCAGCAGGAGTAAAACCAGAAGCTGGAGAAATAGGAACTGGAGCGTCCAATATAGTCCTATGCCGTAGGGATGGGAGCCATGGCTCACGTCATTGGAAATGCCTGGAATTGGCATCCGCTGGTTTCTGCTGGGAGAACTCAGGGTTTGAGGAGCTACTGGATGAATACTTGTGGGGAAATAAAGGGATTGATGTGCCAGGATGGAAAAAATTAAAACAAGGATTGCTGACAATCTCAGATCTCAAATTCAAGGACTGTCAGTTGGGTAAGGGACCTTTGCAGTGCTGACTTTTTGCTTCTAGAAGGCAACTTCCTTTTTCCTTGTTCTGAGAAGTACAGTTTTTTTTTTTTTTTTAATGAATTGTACCCAGACTTTTATATTTCTTTCTAGATCTTTCCAGTATAATAGTTGTTTAAATAGTTCTTAAGAATGGCGGTATTTTTTTTTTTTAAAGATTTTATTTATTTATTTGACAGACAGAGATCCCAAGTAGGCAGAGAGGCAGGCAGAGAGAGAGAGAGAGTGAGGAGGAAGCAGGCTCCCTGCTGAGCAGAGAGCCCGATGCGGGGCTCGATCCAACGACCCTGAGATCATGACCTGAGCCGAAGGCAGAGGCTCAACCCACTGAGCCACCCAGGCGCCCCAAGAATGGCGGTATTATTAGTAGCAATGCAACACTCTCTCTATTACCTTTATGCTCACATCAAGACTCTGAAAGTTTGTTATTTTGCAGATACGGACACCAAGGCAAAGAGGAGTGAAGCCACGGTTGAAAGACTCAGAGAAATAGAGAGATGGCAGAGCAGCTACTTAAATAGAAGCACCTGGGGGCTATCCCTCTATAGTGCTTTCTGGTTATTTCTTGCAGTGCTAGTTTACTTCCATCGACACCCTGCCAACTTCTTATTTGAAAACTTTTAAAATCTAAATTGTTTGTTCATTTGTTTTATTTCTCAGATTCCACATGTAAGTAGAATTGCATGGTCTTTGTCTTTGACTTTTTTTTTTTTAAATTTATTTATTTACTTATTTTAGAGCACGCGCATGTGTCTAGGGAGGGGCAGAGGGAGAGAATCTCTCAGTCTGATGCCCCACCGAGCAAGGAGCCCAAGTTAGGGCTCAGTCCCACAACCCATGAGGTCACGACCTCAACCGACACCAAGAGTCGGATGCTCATCTGACTGAGCCACCAATTGCCCCCCGACTTACTTCTTTTAGCACAATACCCTCAAAAGTCCATCTGTGTTGTCCAAATAGCAAGATTTCATTTTTTTTATGGTTGAGTAGTATTCTAAACTTGTTGGTGTGTCTGTGTATATGCATCTTGATTCATTTATTGATGGACACTTAGTTTGTTTTCCTATCTTAGCTGTTGGAAATAATGCTGCAGTGAGCGTAAGGGTGCATATATCATTTGAACTAGTCTTTCTGTATTATTTGGATAAATATCCAGAAATGGAATAGCTCGATCCTTTGTTAGTTGTATTCATAGTTTTTTGAGGAATTTGTGTAGTGTTTTCCATAGGGACTGTGCCAGATTGTAATCCCACCAACAATGTATGAAGATTGTCTTTTTTCTACACCCTTGCCCATCTTGTTACCGTCGTTATTCCTTGTGTTCTTGATAAGAGCTACTCTGACAGGTATGAGGGGTTACCTCATTCTGGTTTCAATTTCCATTGACCTGGTGATGTTGAGAATCTTTCCATGTGTCTTTGCCATTTGTATGTCCTTTTAGAAAAAATGTAAACTCAGATCCTCTACCTATTTTTTAAAGTTTTTTTTTTTTTTTTAATTGTTGAGCTGTAGGAGTTCTTTATATATTTTGTCTGTTTGTACCTGATCAGATACAGAGTTTGCATGTATCTTTGCCCCTTCCATTAGGTTGCCTTATCATCTGAGGATGGTTTCCTTTGCTGTGCAGAAGCTGTTAATTGGATGTAGTCTCATTTATTTTTCCCTTGCCTTTGGAGTCACAAAGGTGTTGCTGAGTCTGATGTTAAGGAACTTATTGTCCATTTTTTCTTCTAGGAATTTTATGGTTTCAGGTTTTCCATTCAAGTGTAATGGATTTTAAAGTAATTTTGGTATGGTGTAAACAGCGGTCTAATTTCATTCTTTTGTAGGTGCCAGTGTCCCATCACCATTTACTGAACAGATTCTTCTTTCTCCCTTGGATGTTCTTGGCTCCTTCTTATATAGACTGTCACTATATACATTTGTATATTTACAAGCTCTCAGTTCTTTTCCATTGATCAGTTTTTTTCTATTGTCTGTACTACACTGTTTTGCTCAGTATAATTTTGTGGTGTAGTTTAAAATCAGGGAGCCTGATACCTCCAGTTTTGTCCTTTCTCCAGACTGCTTTGGCTATTTGGGGTCTTTTGTGGTTCCATACAAATTTTAGAATTATTTGTTCTGCTTCTGTGAAATGCCATTGGTGTTTTGGTTAAATATTGCATTTAATCTGTAGATTTCTTAGGGTAGTACAGACATCTTAACAATATTCTTCCAGTCCATGAACAAAGTGTATTTTCCCATTTATTTGTGTTGTTTTCAATTTCTTTCATCACCATCTTACAATTTCCAGTGTACAGGTTTTTTAGCTCCTTGGTCAAATTAATTCCTAGGTATTACATTCTTTTTGATATATTATAAATGGTATTGTTAATTTTTCTTTCTGCTAGTTTGTTTTTAGTGTATAGTAATGCCTAAATTTCTGAATATTGATTTTGTATCCTGAAAATCCAGTGAATTCATTTATTAGTTCCTATACTTTTTCGGTGTTTTATAAATGTAGTATGTCATTTGCAAATGGTGAGTTATCTTTTTTCCTTTCTGATTTGGATGCCTTTCTTTTTCTTGCATAATCTCTTCAGCTAGGACTTATCATGCTGCATTAAATAAAAGTGGAAAAGGTGGGCATCTTTGTCTTCTAGATCTTAGAGGAAAGGCTTTCATCTTTTCATCACTGAATATGATACTAGCTGTAGGACTGTTATATATGACCTTTATGTTCATCTATGTCCCCACTATACCCACTTGATTGAGACTTTTTGTCATAAATGGATGTTGAATTTTGTCAAGGGCTTTTCTGTATCTTTTGAGATGATCATATAGTTTTTACTTTTCACTTTATTAATATGATATGTAGCTTGATTTGCAGATGTTGAACCGTCCTTGCATTACTGGAATAAATCCCACTTGATTGTGGTGTGTGATCTTTTTCATGTATTGTTGAATTAGGTATTCTAGCACTTTGTTGAGATTTCTTGCCTCTATACTCATCAAGAATGTTGGCCTATAATTTTTTTGTGCATGTGGTGTCCTTGTTGGGTTTCGTAGCAGGGTAGTGCTGGCCTCATAGAAGGTTTTTAGAAGCTTTAATAACTTTTCAGTTTTGGGAAGAGTTTAAAAAGGATAGGTATTAATTTTTCCTTGAGTGTTTAGTAGAATTTATGTGAAGACATCTGGTCCTGGTCTTTTGATGGGAGAGGTTTGATTAGTGTTTCAATATTCTTATTAGTAATCAGTCTATTCAGATTTTCTATCTCTTCCCAAATCAGTCGTGGAAGATTGTGTTGTTTGGAACTTACCCATTTCTCCTAGGTCGTCCAGTTTGAAGGCGATTGTTCATAGTAGTCTCTTGATACTTTTTTTTATTTCTGTGGTATCAGTTATAACTTTGCCTCTTTCATTTCTGATTTTATCAGAGTCTTTTTTTTTTTTTTTTTTTTTTTTTTTTAGTTTGGCTACATATTTGTCAATTTTATTTTGTCAATAAGTCAGCTTAATTTCACTGATCTCTTAAATTGTATCTTCAGTCTAAATTTCATTTACTTTCACTTTGATTTTTAGTATTACCATCCATTTACTAATTTTGGGTTTTGGTGCTTTTTTTCTTGTTTGTTTTGTTTTTGTTTTTGTTGAGACCCTGTAGTTAAATTTATTATTTGAGATTTTTCTTATTTCTTCAGGTAGGCCTGTGTTGCTATGAACTTCTCTCCTAGAAAACACTTTTGTTGCATTTCAAAGATTTTGGTGTGTCATATTTTTGTTTTCACTTGTCTCTCTCTCTCTTTTTTTTTAATTTCTTTTTTGTTCAAAGACTATTTGGTTGTTCAGTTATCTTTTTGTAACTAATTTGTACTTTTATACCATTATGGTCAAATAAGATGCTTGATATTATGGCAGTTTTCTTGAGTTTATTGAGACTTGTTTTGTGGCCTAACATATGATATATCGTGGAGAATGCTCCATTTGCACTGGAGTAGAATGTGTATTCTGCTGCTTTTGGATGGAGTGTATATTTGTCTACTAGGTCCATCTGGTCTAATGTGTCATTTAAGGCTAATGTTTCCTCACTAATTATTTTTGTCTGGATAATCAATGCATTGATGTAGGTCGAGTGTTCAACTCCCCTACTATTATCGTATTACTATTAGCTTTTCACCTTATGTCTGTTAATATTTGCTGTAAATACTTTGGTTGGTCTTATGTTGTGTGGGTGGGTCTTTCAGTGGATACACCCATTGTTGACCCATTGTTGGGGTACATCAGCAACAGCTTCTTTGCATTTGTGGGTGGGGCTTTCAGTGGATACACCCATTGGTGCTAGCAATTGGAGAATTGGAGAATAGCTAGGAATTGGAGAATTCCAAAATGATACCATTCAGTGTCAGTGTTAGGAAGATAGATTGAGATCACAAAAATGGCTCCCACCAGTGTCTCAGTTTCTGTGAAGAGTCTTTGCTGTCTCCTGCCTCTCCAGGAGACTCTCTAACATTAGTAAATGGACTCTTTTATCTAGGGCTTTTTAAATTGGTGTTTTTGAGATGGTTTCTAGGTCAAGTGATTCTGCACATGAGCCCCTTTACACAGTTTTTCCACTCGCTATAGTTTTCTGGCTCTTCTGAACATAATCTCCATCAATTTTCAAAGCCTCGTATTTTGGGGGCTTGTCTATGCTGTGCGGGATCTAAGGGTTGGGATGCCTGATGTGGAGCTTGAATCCCTCGCTTCTCAAGAAAGAGTTCCATACCTTTGTAATCCCTGCCAGTTGTGATTCACTCAGACTGCAATGTTTTTTTCCTGGTGAGTCCATGTCTCTGCTTCTTCCTGTCTCATCGCTGCCCTTTTATCCTTTGTTGTGGAGGCTCTCTTCATGAAATTTTCCAGTGCCTTTTAGAGGGAGTTAGTCCATATATAGTTGGAGATTTGTTGGGTTTGTGAGAGGAAGTGAATTCTGGATCTTGCTGTGCTGCCATCTTGAACCCAACTCTTTGCCCCCACACATTTATTTTTGGTTCTACTTAGGCCTTTTCTCTTTGCCCAAACTCAACATGTAAGTGATCATTTTTTTTTTAATCATCTGGCTACTATTATTCTTTTGGGGATTTTATCCAGTGTCATGACTTGAGATACTGTCTCATATTGCAAAGGTGAGTAACTGTCTGCCTTAAAACCAGACTTCTCTCGAGTTCCAGACTTAAATGTCTAACTGCCTATTTGACCTTCCTCAGTTAAAATCCAATTGGCATCTAAAATGTAACAGCTAAGCTTCTAGTTTTCTCTTCATTTATTTAACCCCACCTTTTCTATGTTCAGATCAACAGCTTTGGGGTCAGCATGGACTCCTCTCTTCCTCTCACATCTTAAATTTAACCCCTCAGCAAATCCTGTCACTTTCACCTTCTAAATAAATCCGGAACCCAACATTTTCTTACCATTCCCACTGCTGTGACCTTGGTCCAAGCCGTCATCACCTCTCCGTGGATTATTGTGGCAGGTGTTATGTCCCTACTTCCATCCTTGCTCCTCTTGAGTCAGTTCCGATCATAATAGATCTTCTTAAAATGTAGGTCAGATCAGGTCATTCTAAGTTCATCATTTCCGGGACTTCCCATCTCATTGTGAGTAAAAGCCCAAACCCCAACAGTGACCCATGAGGCCCTCTATAATCTGCCCATTTGCCCTCCATTATCTTTCTGGCATCATCTGTTAATTTCTCCTTCTCTCATACAGCTCGAGCTATAAGGGCCTCTTTTCGTCTCATGTCTGAAGGATTTATTTTCTTACTGCTTTAATTTTCACTCAAATATTAGTTTCTGGCCCTCCCTGTTTTAAATTGTGTCTTTCCTGTTTTGCGTTTCTTAAATCATTAAAAGATGAGAAGTCTTGGAGGAAGAGGATTTTGGGGGGGCCTGTCTGGTTCAGCATAGTTACCATGTGCTGGCATAAAGTGAATACTCAATAAATACTTATTGAATAAATGTGGTGACAAAAAGAAAGTCATTTATTCAACATCTGTAGTTTTTCGAGTACCTCAGTGTTCATTAAGTACTTGAAAATTCATAACTGTCATGTAAGGTAGATAATAAACTATTATATATGAGAAAATGAAAGTGAGAAGCTCAATGAAGTTGCCCAGCTCTGCAAGCTGGCATTCTAGCGCAGCAGTTCTGATTCCAAGGCCATTGCTACCTCTCTTGTTGCCAGAAGGTAAGGAGAAGACTGTGTCCTCAAGAATTTTGTGAGGTATTTTTTTGGTGTCTCTGCTTGTTGAGACCAAAGGCCATGTCTCTTCTTTACTGCTCTGCCCTCACCCCCAGCAGAGGCCCTGGCAAATGCTAGGGGCTCAGAAGATATTTGTCTCCAAGAGTAAGTTAGGAAGCTTGCCCAGCAGGTGGTTCCATGGCTACCGTAGTTTTACTTCTATACTGTGATAGATCCCTTTTGACTGAAAGCTGAGTGAGACAGGTATAGGGGGAGAAAGTTGTTATAAGAGAACCACAACCAGGATATACTAGGCATGTTTTCCAAAGGCAATGACTGGCCACTATTGTCTGCTTTCATTTCATGAATTCTTCTTTTCAGCTTTCTTTCCTCTGTTGTGCTTTCATGGAGAGAAAGGCTGAGAATGCCATAGAGAAAAACCATACTCAAATAAAATAAATGCCTTCTAAGAAGATCACTGGAGTGTGAGGCTTCCTTTAAAGGGTATATATTCTTGAGCTGGGCAGAAGGAGGAAGGGGAAAAGGGATTTGAACAAAAGGAAACAGATCCAAGGAAAATAATAGTGTGAAGTAAGTCACCCTAATCTGATGCCTCCTGACTCCCTATCAGCTTTCAAGTAGTTTTGGTGGAAGAACTGCTATTGCAAATGAGGTTTTGTATTTTCTCTCTTTAACAGTGGAATGGCCCTGACTGCACTGAGACAAATGGGCATTTCCTTTGTTGTTGGCAACTTTTCTTAAAAACATAGTTAACAAGAAAAAAAAGAAAAGATAAGGATTTAAGCAATTTACTCTTCAAAGTTAATCTGTCTTCTTTTAGCAATCCCAAAGTAATCAGTTGTTGTTTTAAGAATTATAATGTTTTTGGGGCGCCTGGGTGGCTCAGTGGGTTAAGCCGCTGCCTTCGGCTCAGGTCATGATCTCAGGGTCCTGGGATCGAGTCCCGCATCGGGCTCTCTGCTCAGCAGGGAGCCTGCTTCCCTCTCTCTCTCTCTGCCTGCCTCTCTGTCTACTTGTGATCTCTCTCTGTCAAATAAATAAATAAAATCTTTTTTTTTTTAAGATTTTATTTATTTATTTGACA
>NW_019154094.1:25376953-25403248 GCF_002288905.1 Enhydra lutris kenyoni | reverse complement strand
GGTGGGTTAAGCCGCTGCCTTCGGCTCAGGTCATGATCTCAGGGTCCTGGGATCGAGTCCCGCATCGGGCTCTCTGCTCAGCAGGGAGCCTGCTTCCCTCTCTCTCTCTCTGCCTGCCTCTCTGTCTACTTGTGATCTCTCTCTGTCAAATAAATAAATAAAATCTTAAAAAAAAAAAGAATTACAATGTTTTTAATGATGTCCATGTTAACTTTAGTTGAGTGAGGAATTAGCCATCTTAACGTTTTATAGCCTTGACAATACTTTAAGTCACCTTTTCTGAAAAGAAAATATGCAACCGCATTGCATGGTCAAAAGTGTGGAAAGGAATCAAGTACCAATTTTAAATTTCCCCACTTCTATGTCTCCAGGAGCACGGAGAACAGTGTCTTGTACATAGTACACTATTGAAGTGTTGGTCAAAAGTGTGGAAAGGAATCAAGTACCAATTTTAAATTTCCCCACTTCTATGTCTCCAGGAGCACGGAGAACAGTGTCTTGTGCATAGTACACTATTGAAGTGTTGGTTAAATAGAAATTAATATCCTCCCTTCCACCTACCCAGGCAAATCGGAGGAGAAATGGCCCAGCAATTGACAGAGATGAAGAGATAGTGCAAAGGGGATAATGTTTTGTTTTCTCTTGAGCCAGTTTTGCTTCCGAGAGCAGCTCTACTTTTGGATAACTTAGTCTTACCTTACCTATTTTAATTCACGCCTGTCAGGTAAGTCCCATATGAGAAGTTTGAGCTACCATCTCTCACTCTTAATACTCACATGTGTTTAGCGTTAGCTTTCAAGTTGGATCAAAATGTTTCCTGCTGCTGAAAAAAGAGGTGTTTAAGTGAATTTACGTGCAGTGGCCACTCTTTGGTAGTAATCTTACTGAACAAGCATCCCTCTTGTACCTTTCCAGAGAATTAAGTTTACCATGAAAGCCATTAATTTCTTGTCTCTTTTAAAAACTTTCATTCCGTGCCCCCATCCCGTTACGACTACATTACATAGTTCTATGATGTTTATGGTGATCGATTTTATATGACAACTTGAGTGGGCCACGTGGTGCGCAGATGTTTGATCAAACGTTATTTTGTGTGTTTCTTTGAGGGTGTTTTGGATGAGTTTAGCATTTGAATTGATCGACTGTATAAAGAAGATTGCCTTCCCTAATGTGGGTGGGCCTTATCCAATCAGCTGAAGACCTCAGTTCACCAAAAAGACTGACCTTGAGAGAGAGAATTCTTCCTGATTTTGGATTGGGACATTAGTCTTTTCTTGCCTTTGGAAACTGAAACATCATCTCTTTCTGAATCTTGAACCTGCCAGTCTTTCAACTAGTATGACAACATTGGCTTTCCTGGGTCTCAAACTCAGACTGGAACTGAAGTTTTGGCTCCCCAGAGTCTCCATCTTGCTGACTCATCCTCCAAATCTTGGAATTTTTCAGCTTCCGTAATCACGTGAAGCAGTTTCTTACAATAAATCTCTTTATGTGTATATACCTGCTTCATGTGCTTTCTTTTTGGAGAACCCTAGCAGAGGATGAACTATTCAAGCCAAGTATATAATCTGTGCTTTCTGTGCTTGGTAGCCCACAATGTACCCCTGTCTTCTGCCGTCATTCCTTGAGCACTTTTAAGTACTTGCTTCTGAATACTTAACCTCCTGCGCCGAGAACTGTAGATTACAAAGAAATGAGGCACATTCTAAGACCACAGTCCAGTGTCAATAGTAGAGGAATGACTAGCAATAGTGTCTTTATGGAGTCCCACAAAAACTCTCATCTTGTAGGAAAGTTGTTTTCAGTGGGAAACTGAGCCATGTCTTGTGGTTTGCTGCAGTAGAGATGCTATTTTGCCTCCCCTTAGTAAAATATGGGCTGCTCTCTTTCCCCTGCATTCTATGATAGTATAGATACTGCCTGGGTTTGCATCTGTCTTCTTCAGTTTCTAGGTGTGTGACTTAGGGCAAATTAATGTTTGTACATTTTTTTTTTAATGTACAAAAGGAATAAAAATAGTACCTACATCGTAGCATTTTTATAAGATCACACAGAATAGTATTTGTAAAAGATATAAAACAGTGCCTGCTGCCTACCCTATTTCATCAAACCTAAGATGCCATCAGTTGTGAGATACATTGCTATTTTGTGTATTTCTAAGAAAGAAAAGCATTGCCAATTACAATGACCAGATGCTATCAGTTGTGAGACCTGAAATGTTAAAGTTATGAGAAAAACATTATGTCTTAAAAATCAATGAAGTACCATAGTCAGTATTATGTAAGTGAAAATCCTAGACCACACAAGCTGATTATTCAGACATATTAGAGTAGGGGAAAAATCTGTTTGCATTTGTGGATTGTTATATAGCAGCAAAATCCTACACCGTCTATAATATTAATGAATGTCCCAATCACTTCTCAATTGTTCTTTTACTAAAATGCATTTATTTTATTTTCTTAATGGGGTTTAGTGCCACCTTCATGACTCCCCAGGGTCTTTGAATATCTAAGTCATGCAGGATGGCTGGTATATGGACTGAATATTTGCTGCCCCCCACCCACTTCTTATTGTAAAGCACTAATTCCCAGATAAGACTGTAAGTCTGTGAGGAGGAATTCAAGGTTAAATGAGGTCATCTGCAAGGGGCCCTAATCTGGAAGAGCTGGTGTTTTTATGAAGAAAAGGAGGGGACAGCAGAGCACTCTGTCCCTGCCACGTGAGGACATAGAGGACACCGGCTGTTGCAAGCTGCAAAGAGCGCCCTCACCAGGAACTGAATTGGCCAGGACCTTGATCTGTTGTTTAAGCCACCTAGCCAGTGGTCCTTTGCTGTGGCAGCTGAGCAAACTGTGACAGTGGCCAGCAGGGAGGGGAAGGCACTGTTGGAGGACGGAGGATGACTCCACCCGGGCCCCCCACCACATGGCTAGTCATTCAGGGAACATTTGACCTAAAAAAAGGTGCTTACTTGTTATTGGAAATTAGAGACAGGGTCTCCTCTTGAACTCTTCCCAGTTCTCGCTGTTCTGCTTACTCAGCACCAAAGGCGCACCCTACTTTCCTGACATTGTAATTACAATGTATTTTTATTTATTTTTTTACTAGTGTATCCAATTACGTGTGGGAAATCAGCATTCTTGTTGTGTATATTTAATTAGGTTTATAGTTTTAATCACTTTATGCTTTCTTCTATAGTACATTGAAAACGTCCTCTCCGGATGGTGGTTTGATTCTCTGGGTACAATTTCTGCTTCTCTGTGTTTTACAAAGGAAACTTTGTGGGGCGCCTTGGTGGCTCAGTGGGTTAAAGCCTCTGCCTTCAGCTCAGGTCATGATCCCAGGGTCCTGGGTTCGAGCCCCGCATTGGGCTCTCTGCTCAGCGGAGAGCCTGCTCCTCCCCCACCCCCGCCTGCCTCTCTGCCTACTTGTGATCTCTGTCAAATAAATAAAATCTTAAAAACAACAACAACAACAACAAAAAACAAAGGACACTTTGCCTTAGTAGTCATTCTAGCCAGTGATTGAATTTTTCTTCCACCCACAGTTAACAAAGGAAAAAGGCTGGAAGTTTTTCAGAATAATATAGAGGTTGTTGTGTGGAAGGCCTAGTTTTATCAATAACAAATATTCCATAATTCAGATCTTTCAACTTGTTTTGTGATTTGAAGTACATACACCGAACAACAGAAAGCAAGCAAAGCATTAGTCCCTGGGAATCTTTGGGGAAACTTTTTTAATGAGGAGATGAGATTGCTTGTAATTCATGGAACAATTTATAGGTAAATAGCATATGTGACAATTGAAGGTGCTTGAAGAGGTTGTCTTTTATTAATAAATTCTAAACATTGCCTCCACAACCTTGTTTACGTAGTTTTTACTGGAGCAAAGATAAGTCTCTCCAATCCTGTTACAGACAGATGATTATTTATCTATTGCTGTGTAACAAAGTAGCCCAATTCGTAAAAGCTGAAAACAATCAACATATACAATTTGACATAGTCCCGTCAGCGTGTTCAAGATCTGGGAGTGTCTTAGCTGGGTGGTCCTGCTTCAGGATTATCAGACTGCAGTTAAGCTGTTGGCTGGGGTTGGAGTCTTTGAAGACTTTGACTGGAGCCATTAGACCTGCTGAGGGACATTCTACAAAATAACGGCCATGTATTCTTGACAGTTGTTAAGGTTAAGAAAGATTAAGGCCAAAAAATACTTACTGATTAAAGAAGTCTAAAGAGATGTGACAACCGAATACAATGTAGGTCCCTGAGTTGGATCCTGCACAAGGGGAATAATGGCTAGGAAAGACGTTATTAGGACAACTGGCAAAACTGAGATCATGAAATAGCATCATGTAAATAACATCGTATCAGTGTCAAATATCCTAATTTTGGTAATTATGTAAGAGAATGCTTTTGTTTTTAGGAAATACCCACTGCAGTATTAGTAAAGGGGCAGGGGTATCATGTCTGCAGGTTGCTCTCAAATGGCTCAGAAAGATGTGTGAAAGAGAGTGATTGACGCAACAAAGAGGGTCACGTGTTAACAATAGTGAATCTGGATAAAAGATCTTAGTCACTGCTGCTGTGACAAATGACCACAAATTTAGTGGCCTGTTTCTCTAGGTCAGAAGTCTGGCACAGTGTAGCTGGATTTTCTGCTCAGAGTCTGACCTCTGGGCTAAAATCAAGGTGTCAGCAGGCCTGCATTCTTTTAAGAAAGCTCTGTGGAAGAATCTGCTTGTTGGCCAAACTCAGTTCCTTGTGGGTGTAGGACTGATGTCACCATTTCCTTCCCTTCTGACCCCCAGATCTTTAAGCCAGCAGTGGTGCTTGAATCCTCCTCATGTTTTCAGTCTGACTCCCCCTCCTGCCCTCTCTGCTTTTAAGAGTTCAGGTTGAGCACGTTAGTGTACCTGGACAATCTAGGACAATTTCCTTCTCTTAAGATCAACCAGTTAGTAATTATTTTTATTTTATTTTATTTTTTAAAGATTTTATTTATTTGAGAGAGAGAGAAAGCATGCATGCACACGAGTAAGGAGAGAAAGGGAGAAGCAGACTCTCTGCTGAGCAGGGAGCCCGATGTGGGGCTCAGTCCCAGACCCACCAGATCATGACCTGAGCCTCCCAGGTGTCCCTAGCTAGTGATTTAAATTATATCCGCAAAATCTCTTTTGGCATGTAACATAATGGGTTTGATACCAGGGGTTGAAGGTCCTGGTGGCTGAATTTCTGTCCACCACAGGTTTCTAGAAATTTTTTGCACTATTCTTAGCACCTTAATATATATTTGAAATGACATCAAAATAAAAAGTTACCAAGATTCTTAAGCATGGGGCAGGAAGCTGGAAAATGTGGTCATGGTATCATTCACATACTTTGCAGCTTCATTTTTCGCTAACGGCAGTGGGTCTGTTTTATCCATCAGGTCACCACCAGATCAAGCAAGGGACCTGTGAGGTGGTCGCTGTCCACAGGTGCTGTAACAAGAATCGCATAGAAGAGCGATCACAAACAGTCAAGTGCTCCTGCTTCCCAGGGCAGGTTGCAGGTACAACTCGGGCTCAGCCTTCTTGCGTTGAAGGTAAGACCTTTCTGGTCAGTTTCTCTACTCTTGCAAAAGTACGTAAAACCACCACCAGCCTCCTTGCTTTCCCGTCTTCACAATGCAAGGAAAACTAGGCTGCTTGCAGGTTAGTTTTGCTCCAAAAGTGAATGTCATTGCAACTCCACACATTGCTTGGTGAATAAGGTAAGTTATTAATGATATTTCTCAAGCGGTCCCAATGGGGAGTTCTGTTACTAGACAATCAGGAAGGTATGCTTTGATCTTTTTTTTCTTTCTTCTCCTCCTTTCTCTCCAAATTTTATCCATTGAAACTCTTGCTTCTGTAGATACACTTTTCTCCCTGATTTCAAGCTCTCAACTCAAGTGATTAGTTTTTGATTTTTTCCACACACTAATATTCTCTGAATTTCTAGTTTCCTTTTTTTTTTTTTTTAAGATTTTATTATTTATTTGACAGATCACAAGTAGGCAGAGAGGCAGGCAGAGAGAGAGGGGGAAGCAGGCTCCCTGCTGAGCAGAGAGTCCAACGTGGGGCTCGATCCCAGGACCCTGAGATCACGACCTGAGCAGAAGGCAGAGGACTAAGCCACCCAGGTGCCCCTAGTTTACTATTTTAACAAACATTCATAAAACATCTTCTTTGGAGCAACTTCCCTGAGAACAGTCTGGGATCACATGTCATTTATTTGTTGTTTCCGAGTCCCCTAGCAGAGTGCTGTGCCAGTGGGTTTGTTTAAAAAAAAAAAAAAAAAGAATGTTGACGGGTTGTAGGTCGAGGCCTGGGATTGATTCCTTTTGACGCCCTTGGCTTCTTGTAGCACACATCTTGTTAGAAACAAGTATCGGTCCCCCGGGGAAGAGATACATGAGGTGAAGGCCTGTAGCACTTTTCTCCTCAGTGGCATGAAAACTCCCTGAACATGAATGCTTCCCATCTCACTTGATGCGTGTCTAAAAGTCAGCCATTAGAATTTACATATGCATTCGCGACTTGAGAATCACACAATCAAGAATGATAGTTGACTGGCCCATACCCGCCTCCCTGACCAACACAGGCACAGATGTATGGTCTGTGTGGTCCTAAAGTAGTGTGTATCACTGTGAAAACTGGGAAGTGACTATGGCCAACTTATCATCTACAGTTCCTCACAGGAACCCTGGGGGCCCAATGCGTTGCTGAATTCAGATTTTTTTAAAGGTAGCATAGTACAGACAGCATCTGTTCCCTCACAAACCAAATGTCTTTTCCAGTTGTATCCCTGAGTCACAGATGCTAATATTTCTATTCTACAATGAAGTACAGAGAATATTCTTGCAGAATGGAATAGGGCAAGAATTAGAAGCTCATGTTAAATAAAATCAGGTTTTGCCACCATTATACAGAAGTCCTGTCCGTTTTCAGAGCTTTTTGGATTTGGGGGTCACAGGTAAAGGATTGTGGATCTGTAAAAGAAGATGAAGATTTTTAACCTTAAAAAAAACAGACGCTTGTTTTTTTAAAAGGTATTATTTATTTGTTTGTCAGAGAGAGAAAGAAAGTGCACTCGTGCACACATAAGCAGGAGGACGGGCAGAGAGAGAAGCAGGCTTCCCGCTGAGCAGGGAGCCTGATGGAGATCGATTCTAGGACTCTGAGGATCGTGACCTGAGCAGAAGGCAGACTCTTAACTGACTGATGCACCCAGGGGTCCCAAAAAAAGACATTTCAAAGAAATTTGCTAAGTTCCTGTCTCTCCCACTGGTACAGTCGAGCATATTTATTTTCTCCATTAATTGAGCCCAAACCGCACCAATTTTGTCTCCTCGGTCTGTCTTAGATTGTCTGTGCTGCCGTCACCCGCAGTCTAGGGCTCCCATTATATCCTGCCAAGCTTGTCCTCCTGTCTCCCATTTTCTGTGCCGCAGTCTTCTACAAAAGCAGAAACTCATCACATCACTGCCGTATTTAAAACTGCCCTCCAATGACTTGCCACTATCTTTAAAATAAAATCCAAGTTCTTTACCATGGCTGATGAAGCCTTGCGTAGTCTGACTCAGTCTCCCTCCTCTCTTTTAACTACACTACCCACGTCCAAGTGGGGGCATTTATGTTTCTTTTGATCTCCACACTCCTACCTATATCCTTTGCCTGAATCATTGCCTCCTTCCCCACAACACACATTTTATCTACTTGATTCCTACTCCCCTTCCATATGCTATATGCTCTTGTATCCTTCTGCACTTCCAGTCCATTACCTGTATGCCATTATGTTTTAAGATCTTTCTGAGTGTGTGCCTTTCCATAGTCTGCAGGTTGCTTGAGGATGGGAACTGAGTCTCTTATACCTCCCTGCCCCCGCTCTTCCCCCTCCAACCCCCCAAATTGGCTGGTGCATGAATAACTTTGAGCACAGGGGAGAACTGATTCAATTTCAGAAATCACAGATTGTTTTCAAATTCATGATAACCATGTTTGCTTACTCTGTGGGTTTTAAACTTCAAAAACTTATGAATTATGACATAAACTGTAAACTCTTCTCCAGCATAGAATTTTTATTATTATTATTATTTTTCAAGATTTTATTTATTTATTTGACAGAGAGAGAGGGTTCACAAGGAGGCAGAGAGGCAGGCTGAGCAGAGAGCCCGATGTGGGGCTTGATCCCAGGACTCTGAGATCATGACCTGAGCTGAAGGCAGAGGCTTAACCCACTGAGACATCCAGGCGCCCCCAGCATAGAATCTTTAGATACAAAAAACTACACATTTTATCTCAGAGCACTTTTATCCATATCTGGAAAGTATAGTTGGTGTGCCAATTAAACTCACTATCTAAGTAAAGGAAATATTAAGACCTTATCCTCCAGTAGCTTGTTTTAATTTTTATATACATGTATTATATGGGCTAGATCCCCTTTGGGCACCACAGTAAGAATAACTACATATCTGTTAGGTCAGTACTTTTATTGTTGTTGTTGTTGTGTATTTGTGTATTCAAGGTAGGTCTCTAGAATATGTGGTACATTTTGGTATGACTGTGTTTTAACCCAAATGGTATCACATTGTATATTTCTTTTTTTTTTTTTTTTTTTTTTTTTTTTTTTTTAAGATTTTATTTACTTATTTGACAGAGAGAGATCACAAGTAGGCAGAGAGGAAGGCAGAGAGAGAGGAAGGGAAGCAGGCTTCCTGCTGAGCAGAGAGCCCGATGCGGGGCTCGATCCCAGGACCCTGAGATCATGACCTGAGCCGAAGGCAGCGGCTTAACCCACTGAGCCACCCAGGTGCCCCACATTGTATATTTCTTAATCCAACATGTTACCAATATAAGTTGTAGAGATCTTTGTGTGCTAGTACAGGTTTACCTATTGTGTTTTTTTTTCAATTGTTCCATAGCATTCCACTGTATCGATAGGTTACAGTTTGTTTAGCCATTCTTTTACTGAAGGAATTTTAGTTGCATCCATGTCAAAACAGGACTCATAGGCTAACTAAATGATTTCCTTAGTTTGTAGGATTGGTAAGCGATAGAGATCAGGGACTTAGTGTCTCAGCCGAGTCTGTACAGAGGAAGGTTCTGTGATGATGTACGTTTTCTTTTTATCTGTCTCTTAGCTATATGTATTGATGCACACATGTCCGATACGACTGGTGACCACTATCCACATATGGCTAGTGAGCATTCGAGATGTGCCTGGTATGAACTGAAATTTAAATGGCAATTTAAGGCTAACACCTCCTCTCTTGCATGGTGCAGGATCAGCTTTATGTACCGATATAACTTAAGAGTGAGTACCACATTTGTAGCCAGAGAATACCCAAACTCTCAAGGATATGACAGTGATTCTGTCTTAATATTTGTATCCCCTGCACCTAGCAGAGCATGGCCAACAGTTGGTGCTCAATAAATGTTCACTGAATCAAAGTCACCAAGGAGGTGTAAGAACTTGTCATTTAGACCCTAGTTAGGATGTATGTCTCTTTTCATATCCCCCTTGATCTTCTCTTCCTTATCCGAATGTTTCCATTAGGGCTTTTTAGCTTTATCCCATAATAATCTTTATCCTATATTAATTATGCAGTATCATGCTGCCAGTTGGCTTGTGGAAAGACCTAGTCTCTGCTGATATGTTCCTCTTATCTTATTTGTCAATAAGAATGTGGAGAGGATCTAAAATATAACATTCGCTTGGATTTACATTTAAATTAAAACAAAGGCGAGAAGACGTTGGAGCGGGGCACTAATTAATGTTGGCGTAGAAAGTGGAATGTCCTTATGCATTTCTGCTAATCCACGGCAGAGACACTTATCTCGTGTTTTCATTGCTTTCCCATAAAATCATAGCTTTTGTTAGCTAAAAAGGGAGAAAAATGAGCTTTTTTTCCCCCTCTATTTTTTGGGTTATAATTAACTTATAAAATCCTTCTATGTTATGGAAATGTGTCTGTACTCCACAATTGGGATTTGGGAGGAGGGATGGGGAAGGACTTGATTCAAGCTGTGGTTACTTGGGTCCTAAAACAGACGACTGTGTAGCTGGTAAGCACATTCCCTTTTGAATCTTCAACTGGAATATATACAAGGCTGTTTAGTGACAGGAACTGTATTCTACACATTTATCAAAATACCACTCTGCAGAGATAATCTTGTTTATGATAAAATGAGATAAATGTGTAGTAGATGAAGCTTCATTTATTTTGTTAGGGTGAATGCTTTCAAAGCAGTGGGTTTAAAAAAGACTGATAAAAGCTGAGGAATAGGGGGCAGCTGAGGAATTTAAAGCTATTTGTTTTCTGGGATGTCAGAAATCACTTAGTGAAGGCCTAGAGCTCCCGTTCGTACTGCAGACAACTGATGTGGTTTTTAGGGACGGTGTGCTGAGCTACGGAGTCGGTCTTCAAGATGGAGTTTCACTAGGTTGTGTGACTGGGTGTGTTCTCTGGGCCACTTGCAAGACCAAGCGGTTTTCTGAGATTGTCCCCGTGGCGGTCAGGTAAATGACAGAAAGGTGTACTTCCCCAAAGCACTGGAGGGTGTAAAAGGACACGCACCTGGCCTGGATCCTGGGGGGATAGGATGTTCATTAGACTCAGGTCTTGCTTTCTCCAACGAAATCGAGGAAATGAAGGTCCTGGGAAACAGCAGAGAAGCGGTCCAGGATGGTGTCCCATGAGAAGCAGTGGGTCTGGTTTTACCAGGCACGAGGGAACTAAGTGGCACAGCAGGGTAAAGGGTGTGCCAGTGAGGGGCAACCGTGGGAATGAGAAGTATTTCTTTGAGCTCTGAAGTGGTGGAAGGGAAGGCTGGAGATGGAAACGGAGCCTTTGCTCTTTGGGACTTTGTCAACTCAGATTGTAGGATGTAGTTCCTGCATTCTGGGAATTTGTATTCAAGGAGAGTGGATGAAGGAGAGTATGCCAGTAAGAAAAGGTACACGTTCTCACTTTGTGGGATTGCCCTCAGTGGAGGCTCCAAGAGGGAAGAGAAGGGATAGGGTGGCATCGTGTTTGCCACGTATTAAGGATGATGAGGTCTGCTCAGCTAGCTCAGTCTCTCCTTTAGGGCTGAGTACATCTCCCAGTGGACATGACCATAGATTAGTGTTGCTTAATCAGGGGTGATTTGGGCCAGCATAGGGATATTTGATGATGTCTGGAGTTGCTTTGGGTTGTTAAACTGGTGGGGGGGAAGGTGCTACAGGTATCTAGTGGGGAGAGGCTTGGGATACAAGGTGCAGTATATACCCCTACAATCAAGAATTGTCCAGCCTCTAATGTGCTAAGGTCAAGAAACTCTGCCTTATGGGTAGGTCATGGCTGGGCAGGATTGTACTTGTGTGAGCTTGCTTTGTGGAGGAGACCAACCTAGAACCCAGAAGATGGTTCTATACCTATTTATCCATAGCCTCACTCAGGACTCTGTGAAAATAACAATACCTTGTTACAAAGGTTCCTTTAACAAAAAAATCGTATTCTCAGGACTGCTTTTTTGCATGATACGTGGGTCAGGGTAAAATGGCTTTTCTTGAAATAATAAGTAAAAATGCATTGGTCTTCCTCTCCCCACCCCAATCCCCGACTATCTTTAAAGTTAACCAATGGCTTAAAGTTAATAAATCTTTCTTTAATCTTAATTTGCCAAGGACAACATTAAGAGCAAAACAGCTAAAGTATCTGAAAATCTCAGCATATTTTTGTGATTGTTTCCATTTTTAAGACAGTGTATATTCTAGGAAGATGTGTTTTTCATCTTTCTGCCTGTAGCTTCAGTGTAAAAATACACTTTTCTTTAGAAAAGCCTTAACTCTGTAAATGCAACTAAACGAGGTCAAAAAATGAAAGACCAACTCCTGAGAACTGAGCCCTCTTTGGTGTAGGTTTATAGAAATAGCTACATGAATACATCTTGTGTTTGATTTCATGGAGTAATACTTAATTGGGACAAGGGATAGAAAAAAATCTCCATCTATTTTATTGAACAGAAAGTACAGAAAATGCACCAGGAGCAAGATAGCTAATTGGTCCCATTACGTTTTCACCTAGAAAACAATACAGAAAACACTAGTCACTACCACAAAACCAGAGCTTCTCTGTTTTTTTTTTTTTTTTAATTTTTTTCCTTTCTGCATAAAACTAGAAATTCATTACAGGTTGGCAGCTTGAAGACAGGCATGTTTTGTATTTTCCTAAGTCAGGGAGGCATGGGGCTTTCTAAAGAATTTTATTTCAAAAATAGAAGTGACAAGACACTTTCTCATCTCGAGTATATTACGGTATTTGTAACAGGATAAAATAGATACCTCCTACAAACTTATTTTCCTATGGAGACAAGGCTCAGTTAAGTGGGCAGATGTTCTCAAGAGTTATTTTAATAAAATCCTACTTCTGGGTCCTTTGTCTCAGCTCAAAGCCCAGCTCAGTAGGCACTCTACACTTGAACTTCTGGGTTTTCTAATCACCTTATTCACTGGTGGGTGAACCCCTCAGTTGGTTCTCACCTTCACTGTGAGTTCTTTTGTCAGTCTTTAACGCATGAAGGAATTTGAAACTTTTATTGTGGCTACTAAGGGTGATACCCATTAAGACTTTCTTTTCTGAAAGAACGTTTGCTGTTAAGTAAGTCTCTGACATTTGGAGGGCCCATCTTTCAATGTATTCCTCACTCAAATATGAAAATGAGTTTTTTTTTGGCAAATGGAAATATTTTAAACTTCAAGACAGGTTGCTCTTTTAAGGAATCTGTTGTGAATCTATCTTCAGAAAAATCACCCCATATTTTCCAGTTAAATGAAAGAAAACTGGTAAATAATTTCATGAGAGTTTGATCATATATGCTTTCTTCTTTTGTTTAAATAAATTGAAAGCCTTAAACAAAATACTATGAAGATCTTTCCTTCTGTAGTTAAGAATTGGCATAGTTTTCAGTGATGAATGCCTGCATCTCTCTTTTTTCCCCCCTCAAGCTCCTTTTCTGGATTTGGCATTCAGAATGATCTCGGGACCCCATGAGGCTAGGAAGAAAGTACTAGCATTTCTCTTGCTGGGACGTTGACATAGAATGGATCAGATGATGTCCTCTGTAGGGAATTTAGTCCCAGATTTCTCACCTTACACCTCAAGTGGTCTCTTTCAGACTCCTTTTTGCCCCAAACTGTTTACCATCCCCTGCTAGACTAGCTCGCCCAGGCACACAGTTCTCCCTGCCTTATTGTACCCCCTTGTCCAGAAACTTTCCATGGCTCCCTACAGCTTGGGGATTCAAGTCTAACCTGGAATGGGCATTGAGAACCGCTGAAGGTTGCTTCTCAGACTACCTTGCTCATCTGGGTCTTCTGGCTTCCACGTCGGCCACTCCCTGTCCCCTTCACTGGGGCAGGTGACCCCTCAGCTCCCTGGGCTTCTGTGGAATCCTCCATGTTGCCGTGGGCCGCGTCAGGAGTCCATAGGTGCCCACTGCTGAGTGGCAGAGAAGCTACCTGAGGGAACTATTTTAAAGATTAAAAAAAAAAAAGTATTTTAAATTCAGCTGTAACTCTGTGTAAATATAACTAAGCTCTGTCAACATTTATATAACTTTCGCAGTCCTGCAGATGGAATTTTACATTGAGGGTTGGGAACCATCTCTTATTTATCTTTGTATCTACTTGGGATCGGCCTGAGGTATTCAGAAGATAATGAAGGACTGGTCAGCACTTTGAATCTGGTCAAACTCTATGTAGCATATGTTAATCTAAACTATTTTTATACGTTGTGGTACAACAGGAAGCCTTGTAGGGGCAGAGGAAGAAGTCTAGAATCTAGTACCTCCTCCCTCCGTTTACTCACTTGGTGGAAAGCTCTCGTTTTTATTTCTGGCCATCTGCCTCCTCTTCCTGCTTCTGAAGGTTGTTGAGATAATCAAAAGAGGAACAGTATGTAAAAGGAAAATAACAAAAAGCTTTGAAAATAACAAAGCTCCGTCCAGCGTTGCGGTGGGATTGTTGTGATACCAGTGACTGAAAAGAATACAGCTTTCTCAGACTTCGCCCCTCGGTCTCCATCCATCCACTCAAGTTCAGTGGCACCCTGACAGAATAAGTAACCCATTTAGCTATATTCCTCTCTCAGTGTTGACACCTTTTGCCTTAAATAGCTTATGATCCTTCTAGGTCATAATTCTGCCTAATCGAGGTGTTACTGGTTTTGATGGGACTATAATCAGATAGTAAGCACAGTGTTCGGCCAGAATCAGGAATGGGGGGGTTCTCATGGGGAGTAGGCACAATGTCTACCCACTTGGCCTAACAGGAGCAGAGTCTTTAATGCAGGAGCTTGCTTTGTCCCCTGTCTTCGTCACTGCCTGCTACACCTCTGGTTGTTTCTCCTACAGATGGCTGGTGTGAGGGAGGGGTGTGAATTTAAAGGTCGATGAAGGGGCGCTAGTGTTAAAATGCCTCTGTCAAAGGGCCTCAGTTTTCTCTCCTCTATCAAATGTAGGAACTACATTTAGCAGGGTGCCTGACTCTCAAGAAAAAAATAGCTATTAGGAATTCTCAAGATTTGCTTGAAATTGAGTTTCCCTTTCCAGGCCATGGTAGCTGGGGTTGAATCCTTGGGGGGTATTATTATTATTATTATTATTTTTAACCAAAGTGCAGTTATTTCAACAGAAAAACAGGGCTCAATGCCTCTTCCCCTTAACCCATATACCCTACCTGCAGCCCCAGATCTCTGACCTACACCAGCCCACTAGCTGGGCTCACCATAAATGATGAGTCACAATCCCTTTTGTCCTTGGACTCTGTGGGAATACCCAGACAAGTTGATAGTGTTTCTTTAATGTGTCTTCATCTGCCTCCCAACCCAGAGAATTTTCCGCTCCTTCGTCTTAGCTGGCAGATGGCAGCAGAGATGATGGGATAAGGTGGAAAGGGAAGTCATAGGTGCGATCGCCCAAGCCTAGACTGTGGGCAAGTGAGGGAGTGCCATGCTCTTCTCCTGCACCTGGTTTCTAGTTGTTGATTTCACGGGGTTACTCACCACTTGCTGGAACTTGATTTCATGGGGTTACTCACCACCACCATGGGGAGATGAACGCCTCTGTGACGAAAATGTTGACTGCTTTGTGTCTGCCCCTGGCAACAGAGGGCATCAAATGTAAGAACTTGCCCAGGTTGGCATTCACCATTGGAGCCTCCAAAATGATGACCCCAGCAATAGCTAACATTTTCTGGCAACCTAGTACCTGGCCTCTGGTTAGCCTAGAAATTTGATAGGGATTAGCTTTCTCCTCTTGACCTCTGTGGTGAGGATCTGTTTTTATCCCCAATTTACAGATGAGAAAACTGAGGCCAAAAGGAGTTAAATAACTAGTCAGAAATCATTGGGAGAAAAAAAGGCACAGCCAAGTTCAATCTAGACATGCTAAAGCTTGGCACCTTAGTCTTTTCTAGAGCATATGGCAGAAGGCATTCTTTAAATTTACTTAGGGTGAAATAGTTCTTATTAACCATCTTTGAAGTCAGTATATTGATCTGAATGAGCACTATGTTGTCCGTAGCTGGAGGAAGCAATGGTATCACAAACACTCTGTGGCCTTTGTCTTACAGCTTCCATCGTGATTCAGAAATGGTGGTGTCATATGAATCCTTGCTTGGAAGGAGAGGACTGTAAAGTGCTTCCAGATTACTCAGGCTGGTCCTGTAGCAGTGGCAATAAAGTCAAAACGACAAAGGCAAGTATAGACACACAGAATTCTCCTTTAGAGCTTCCTCAGGTTATTAACCATGCGATCCCCCCCCCCCCTTCCTTTGCTCCTGGCACCATGACCTTGACCTTGTTTTATGTTGATAAACCCACATGGACAGGGGCCTACCCTCTTACTTTAGCCTTTTGAAAAGCCCATTTCCGAGCATTGCCCTTTATGTCAGCTTTTACAGAGCAGTGATCTGGGGGATCAACTTCTTATTTCAGGCAGGGCCATGAAATTCACTGCAGCTCCTTCAAGAGCCTCATTGAAAGGGAAGGGACTGGAGTTGCCAGGCCGGCATATCAGAATGGCACGGCAAGGTCCCACACACAGATGACTTGCTGAGGTAGGGATGCTTCCTGGGAGGAGTTTTAAGAGTCGAAGACTTGAACTTGAGGTGTCATAAGTCAAGAGCTGCCTTCCCCACTTAGCCTCTGTCCAAACCTCCCTGTCTCAGAAGGGTGCCGCTGTCCACCCACTTCTTAAGCCAGACATCTCTCTGCCTTATGTCCCCATGTCCACTCTTATGGGTCTTTGGAACTGTACCTCCCAACTCCCTCCTTGTGTCACTGTCCTTACAACGGGGGTCCTGTCCCCACTGTCTCTCATCTGGAGGACTGAGTTGCCTCATTCTCCACACCTCCACACGATGACTCCCAGCATTTTGTGAAATGGAGATCTTCTAAGCTAGTCTGTCTTGTCTCGCTCCACTAGCCTTGTCTGTCTGGCACTTAACGAAGGGAGGTGGCTTGCTGGGTTATTTATTTTTTGTTGTTTCAGCCTTCTGTTGGTGCCTCTTACCATGGTGCCTTTGAGGTTGCCGAGGAAGGTGTTTTTTTCATGGAATGTGCTTCCCGGCTTTCTTTTCTCCTTCACCATTATTACCATTATTTCTTCAGAGTCGTTCACTGATTGGATTCATGTCTTGTGTATCTCTGAGCATTTACTGTGGTTCTGCTTTACATGGCAGGGTGTCCTGAGGTGCTTAGCACCTAGAGCTTTCTTTTTAGAAGAGACCTGTGAGGTCAGGGCCCATGTTTGCAGTGACCTTGATAGTCCCATAGTGAAAGATGATATTTAGAACAAATGGTAGCATTTTACAGAAAGCTGTAAATATCAATTTCAGCTGACATCAAATACAAAATTATCAGTAGTACAGTAAGTCAGACGATTATTTCTGTAGCTGGTTAAAATCACAATTTCAAACTCAAAACTATGTAACATTAATTGCAAACTTCTCATAATTGATATAAAGATGATCTAGGCTAAATGACGTGATGCAGGCATATCTCATTTTATCGTGCTTTGCATAGACTGTTTTGTTTTTGTTTTTGCAACCTGAAGGTTTGTGGCACCCCTGTATCAACCAAGTCTATTAGCATCATTTGCATTGGCTCAGTTTGTGTTTCTGTGTCACCTTTTGGTGATTCTTGCAATATTTCAAATCTTTTCATTACTTGTTAGGGTTATCCACAATCTTTGATGGTACCATTATAATTTTCAGGTGGCAGCCCTGTGAGATGGCAAACTTAGTCTGCACATGTGTATGTTCTGTTCCCCTATCTCTCTTCCTCTCCTGGGGCCTCTTGTTCCCTGAGATACAACAATACTGCAATCAGGCCAGCTAATAAATCTACACGCACCTCTCAGCATTCAAGTGAAAGGAAGAATCACATGTTTCTCACCTTAGGTCAGAAGCTAGAAATGATTAAGCTTAGTCAGAAAACCTTGTCAAAAGTCAAGATAGACCAAAATCTAGGCCTCTCAGACCAAACAGATAGCCAAGCTGGGAACGCAAAGGAAAAGCCCACCAAGGAAATTTTAAAAAGTACTCCAGTGAACACACAAATGAAAAGAAAGGGAAACAGCCTTATTACCCATATGGAGAAAGTTTGAGTGGTCTGGATAAAAGATCAGTGCAGTCACAACGTTCCTTTAAACCAAAGCCCGAGCCAGAGTATGGCCCTAGGTCTCTTGAATTCTATAAAGGTACAGAGGAAAAGTTGGAAGCTAGCTGAGGTTGGTGCATGAGGTTTACCAAAGCAGCTATGTCCATAACATACAAGAGCAAGGTGAAGCTCCAGGTACTGATGTGGGAGCTGCAGCAAGTTCTCCAGAAGTTCCAGCTTAAATAAAGAAGGCGGCCACTCCATACAACAGATTTTCATTGTAGACAACACAGCCTCCTATGGGAAGAAGACGCCATTCATGACTTTCATAGCTAGAGAGGAGAAGTCAATACCAGGCATCAAAGCTTCGAAGGATAGTTAGACTCTTGTCAGGGGCTAATGCACCTGGTGACCTTAGGCTGCAGACAAGCTCATTTACCATTTCAAAAATCCCAGAGTCCTTAAGAATTAGACTAAACCTACTCTGTGCTCTAGAAGTGGGACAAAGCCCAAATGTCAGTGTTATCTGTTTACTGCTTGGTTTACTGACTATTTAAACCCCACCATTGAGACTTACTGCTTATAAAAACATTCTTTTCCAAATATTACCATTCAGGGACAATGGACCTTGTCACCCAAGAGCTCTGATGGAGAGGAATATTGATTAATGTGTTCATGGCTGCTAACATGACTCCTTGATCCACAGGCTGCAGAATGGATGTCATTTTGACTTTCTTATTATTTTAAAAGCACATTTAATAAGGCTACAACTCCCCCAGATGAATCTGGGCATTCTAGAGGCCTCATTCTTAACAGGCCTTTGGAAGAAGTTGATTTTAACACTCATGGACAACACTGAGGGGTTCAAGACTTCAGGGGAGGAAGCCACTGGGGATGTGGTGGAAATAGCAAGAAAACTAGAATTGGAAGAGGAGCCTGAACATGGGACGAACGTGCTGCACTCTCATGAGAAACTTAAGAGATGACGAAGTGCTTCTTATGGACAAGCAAAGAAATGGGTTCTGGCGATGCAGCTCCTCCTGGTGAAGATGCTCTGAAGATGGTTGACATGACAACCAAGGACTGAGACTATTACCTCCACTTAGTTGACGAGCAGCAGCAGGGCTGGAGAGGACTGGCTCCCATTTTGAAAGAAGTTCTGTGAGTAAAATGCTAGCAACAGTATGGGCTGCGAGAGAGAGAACGTTCCTGAAAGGAAGAGTCAGCATGACAGGCCAGATGGTCTTGTGAAAAGAAATGGCCACCGCCAGCCCAGGCTTCAGCCACCGCCGCTCTGATTCGTCCGCAGCCATCAACATCGAGGCAAGACCTCTACCGGGAAAAAGATTATGACTGGAGGCAAGCTCTGATGAGGGTTAGCATTTTTGTTTTCCCCACAAAGTATTTTTATATTAAGACGTGTACATTTTTTTTTAAGCCAAAATGTTCTTGCACACTTAACAGGATAGCACAGTGTAAACAAAACTATTATAGGCACTGGGAAACAAAAAAATTAATTTAGCATGCCTTATTGTGATATTTGCTTTATGGCAGTACCTGCTTTACTGGGGTGGTCTGGACCCAAACCTGCAGTAGGTCTGAGGCGTGCCTGTATATGCTCTTACAGCCAGAGCTGTGGAAGTCCGTGGAGTCCTCTGTTGGTGGAGGAGGGAGGTTAACATTCCCATCATTTCTATCAAGCCCATTTCTAAGCTACTCCAAATTAACTTCCAAACTATGGAAACCCAAGTGTGCTTGCTAAGCAAACCCTGCCTTAAAGTAATTCCACTCTCCTTTCCCCACGGGGCCCTTTCCGCCCCATTTTTTTCCCCCATCCCCTTCCTGAATAAAAATCTTGGAGCTGCCAATGAGCTGGGGCCTTACATCCATCAGAGATAAAAATTTCCATTTATCCTATGGCTTGTAGACTAAGAAATGATGTTTGGAAGATTATACTTGTATTGATTTTTCTATATAAATATAAAACAAGACCATGAGCACAAGCCAACTGTGTTCCGGAAAAGAATGTGTCTAAGTGGTCTCTTGCTGGAGCGGCTCCCTCTCTATTTATGTGCAGTTAGAGAGCATTTGCAGGAAGCAAACCTTTAGGGGCATTTTGGCTCTGTGTGCTGGGAATATAAGTTTGCTCTAGCTAAATCCTCAACGGTAGTGACATTTCATTTGGCACTTCTAAAAGTTGTAGAAACACAATACAGTTCCCTAAGCCATAATGATACTTAGGTTTTTTCTTTCTTTTTCTTCTTCTTCTTCTTTTTTTTTTTTTTTTTGGTGATATGCCACTTGAGAATAATCTTGAAGTAGTAAAACTTTGTTTCCTTTATTAATCCAAGTCCTTTTGACTTGAACTGCATCAAACATTTTATGTCTTTTATGGATCTTAGGAACATAGAGTAAATTCAATTGTGGAGGTGTCACTGGCTTCCGGGAAGAGCCTAGTACCCTCAGAAGCCGTGTCTTTTTCTTAAAATAGACACCAACCATACACCACAAGTGCGACAGAGGTCTTACAGAGGTAAAACCATTGCAGCCCTCGAGGGGGATAAACTATACAACAGTTTTCATTTTGCTTATATAATTCATGCACAGCAGCAACAAAACATAGAAACGCTTAAAAAAAAAGATAATCCTGCAGTAAGCCACTTAGGTCAGAATTGTATTTTCCATTTAAATGCAAATATGAAAAGAGTAAACAGTCAAGTCAAGATATTAACAGACTTGGATGAAGATATGACAACGAGGAGATCAGTTTCCTAGCCAGTCATCCTGTCTTTTCCAGATGTAAAAGGGTGGCGTGTGAGTTCACCCTGCCTCTACAGTTTTCAGTGTTTCCAGAGAGAAATTCAGCTGCTAGTTCTTGCGCAGAGCTACAGCTGTCACTGTCACCCTGCCTCAGTTTCCCTTTACGTCGGCATCGTTTGCATTAACGCTCTCAGCAACTGCACGACACTGTTCTAGTGCCAAAGTGAACCACGGGTCAGGGCTCTTTTTTGTTTGAAAATGGAAGGAAATCATAGTGAATGTCAAGAAATTTTAGATTTGTCCTGTTTTTATTTTTCCAACATCTGACAGTGAAGAGCTATGTCTTAGGAGCAAGAGTTCTCAACCGGAGTAATTTTTCCATCAAGGGGATGTTTTTCCTTGCCAGGGGAGTTAATGTGGGCATCTTGAGGGGGAGAGGCCAGACAGGGTGCTAAAAATCTTAAAAAGCAGAGTAGATCCCCCCACCCTATAGCAACGAATTATCTGGCTCCAAATGTAAATAATGTTGAGGTTAAAAAAAAAAAAAAATCTGCTTTAGAGTTTTTTTTTTTTTTTTGGAGGGGGAGCTCTTTGCAAGCATCTTATTATATTCTCTTCATGTAGCCCTTCAAAGGTTCCACTTAGTATCTACATGTCTCTAATACTGCGTAATAGAAAACCAGAGATAAGAGTTAATGTAAACAACAGGTTATCTTTGCAACACCCTCAAGATCTAAGATGACCCAGTCCTTCTGGTATCTGCCTCAGAACGTCCTCTAATTCGTAACTTTCCCCGTTTCTTAGGATACCACCAAGGATCATCCTCATTCTCTTGTGTCCCAGTATTCTAATTATTTAATGGTAACAATCGCTGCAGGAAACTTACCGTGGGAACATGTACCCACCCTTGTGAGCCCTACCCCTAGGATTTTCTGGTCTAGTAAGTCTGAGATGGGGTTTAGCGAACCATTCTCAAGAAGTTGTTCTTAACGTTGATTCTCGTTTAACCAGGCTCTGTACCTGCTCTGTTCCTGCCTTTATACTGTTTTCTGTGCTTCTGGGGTAATTTCCCTGCCCAGGTTTCTCCCTGGTGAGAGACCACCAGTGGATTCCCACGGGTAACAGAAAAGAGTATAAGCACCTTGAAATGAGCCATCAAGATGACTCACCCAATAGAGCATGTATTTCCATATCCTACTGCTGCCTTCTTCATCTAGTCCCTTTTCTAAAATTCTCCTTGTCTTTCAAGGTCCAACTGAGATGAATCCTTTACCCAGAAGTCTTGTCGTTCCTGATCCGTAGAGTTAGAGCCTCAAATAACTCCCAGTCCCCTGTCACGTGAGAGCGGAGCTAGTCTTGGCACAATAGCAACCTTCCGTCCACCAGATTCCAAAGCGTCAATGAGCCTTTCATATACAGTTAGCAAAATGAAATGTTGACAGGAAAGTAAATCCTAGAGAATCTTTTTTTTTTTTTTTAAGATTTTTTAAATCTATTTACCTGGCAGAGATCACAAGCAGGCAGAGACAGAGAGGAGAAAGCAGGCTTTCCGAGGAGCAGAGAGCCCGATGTGGGGCTCGATCCCAGGACCCTGGGATCATGACCTGAGCCGAAGGCAGAGGCTTTAACCCACTGAGCCACCCAGGCGCCCCAATCCTAGAGAATCTTACCATTAAACTTTAATAGGGATCAACTCCAAAATGAGCTGGTCATGTAAAGTAAGCTTCCTTAAATAAGATGCTGTTGAGAATTATATCTCAGGCTGATACAGGCTGATACCTGGCTGGGAACGCTGTTGACTTACATATGTAGATGCCCACGGTAGATGCACACGGTAGATCCCGGAAGAGCTAACGGACGAGATCCTTGCTTTCCTGAGTGTAGCTACACACCAAAGCCCCGGGCCATGCCATTCACGTCACGCTCACTCTGCATTACAGCTGAAAGGAGCAGGTGCTAATCGAATGAATGTTTAGGAGTCGAAGAAGCTAAAGCAATGACAGTCCTCGCCATCTCAGAAAATTACCATCTCCATTACCGTAGTATTTGAGATCAAGAACTTGTTTGAATCCTCCTCCTCTCATGTCCTTTGTCCTCTTTTTCACAAGTCCTGTGGGCCTCAACTTTCATCACTTCTGCCAAAGCGATCCCCCTTTAAGTTGACCTTCTGGCCATGCCTCCCTGGTCTCCTCTTTGTGCCTCAGTGGAGGAAAAGGCCAAAGTTCTCCTCCCAGGTACTCAGGGCTCCCCTGCCTCCTTCAAGCAGCTCCTCACATGACAATCCTCTAGAAATCCATAGAGCCCTGCCCTTCTGGCCTTAGTATCCTTTTGTCCATAGCACCTATCTCTTGCTGGCATGTCATTCCGTTGCCTGTTGGTCTAACTCTTTTTTCTACAGTCAGAGTCCCCAAGCTACGGCTTGCAAGCCACACCCAGCCCGTGGCCTATATTTTGTGGTCTGTGAGCTAAGAATGGGCTCTATGCTTTTAAAGGCTTGGAAGCCTTTAAAAAAGTGTTTCATAACATGAAAATTACATGAAATCCCAATTTCAGTGACTACAATTAGAGTTTTACTGGAACAAAACAATACCCATTAATTGACATGCTGTATTGTCTGTGTTCCTTTTGTGCTATAAAGGCTGAATTGAGTGGTTGTGGCAGAGACTGTGGCCTGCAAAGATGAACGAATTTCTGTGTGGTCCTTTACCTAGACTAGGGCTAGCATACTTGTTCTATAAGCTCCATGAGGACTGTGTTTTTCTTGGGTTTGCTAGAGTAGTCTCCTCACAAACAAAAGAGCAACTGTATTGTAGAATATATAAAATAAAGGCCATATGTCAATTAACAGCAAATCTGAGGTTTGAATAAATACTTTGATTGGGTCCAAAGGCCAGGAGTGATGACTGTGTCATCAAGTAATGTATGTTCATGTTGTAGGCCTGTTAAAATCTTAAGCTTTTGGGTTCCTACACCCCCGCCCCAGGTTGTATATGGGTTATCTAACCTGTAAAATACCGTGCACCTTACCTGACCAAATAAAATAAACTGCTAATTTATTTTCTTATGAATAATAAAAAATAGAGGAAACAACAGTAAACTTAATTAATGTCTGTTTCTGGCAATTATGGCAGTTTTCCAAAAGAATGTATTTTTTTGTTGTTGTTGTTGTTAAAGATTTATTTATTTGAGAGAGCATGCATGCACGAGAGAGAGTTGGGGGAGAGTCAGAGGGAGAGGGAAAGAGAACTTCAAGCAGATTCCCCACTGAGCGTGGAGCCTGATATGGGGCTCGATCTCCTGGAGATCACCACCGCAACTGAACTCAGTAGTCAGACGTTCAAGCAACTGAGCCACCCAGGTGTCCCCAAAGTAACTTATTTTTAAAAAGTTAACTACATTAAAAAGGGGGGTGGGTGGTGCCTGGGTGGCTCAGTCAGTTAAGTGGCTGCCTTTGGCTCTGGTCATGATCCCAGGGTCCTACCCTGATCCGTGGGGAGCCTGCTCCTCCCTCTCCCGCTGCCCCTGCTCGTGGTCTCCCTCTCAAGTAAATAAAATCTTAAAAAAAATAAAAAAATATATAAAAGTTACTACATTAAAAAGTAACAAATGTAACATTTAATATCGACATACACTGATCTTAATTGGCATTCATTTGAAAAGAATTTCAATGCCTTTAAGAAAGCATGCTCAGCAGGCCTGCATTAACTCTCTGGGCAATGAATGTACCGAATCTGATGGGTTTTGTGTAAATCGACAAAATACCAAGCTAAGGTGCATAATACCATGTTGTGCAAGCCTTTGTACTTTTTTTTTTTTTGCAACCTGGAAGCAAGAACTGTGAAGAATTTGATTTGAACAGTTGATTTGGTGAAGTTGGTTACAGATAAAGGGACAAACTGCTAAACGCTGCTCGGGACTTCCAGGGCCGGTAAAGCAGAAAGACTGTCCTGGGGGGGCGGGGATGAGATTCTGAATGCTCACTCACTTATTTAATTTGTTTTAGGTAACACGGTAGCGAAGAGAGGTGTGCTTACTCCTGGAGGAGTGACAGGATGCAGAGGTCTCCTATTTGGATGACTGTCCTGGAGGGTTTGGGGGAAATCGTCTCGGATTTCTGCAATATCACATTCGCATATGTGTGCTATAAGGAGTATCATTTCCCTGACTGTCCCAGCCCTCTTCGCTTCATGAATTTATCACATTGAATTATGGCCGTGGGCTGCCATGCAATTCACACCCTGTCTGGATCCCAGGGAACATACCTCTGACAGACCCTGGAGGAACACAGCAGAGACTTCACAATGGATCTCCACTTGGCCTTCCACGTCTTTCAGCCTTCACAAAGGAACGTGGACAGGTTCACAGGGTCCTTATTCTGTTCCTCTTTTGAACTTTTCCTTTAGCCCTTGCATTAAAGTGGTTTGAAAGGCATCTCAGTACCAAAACATTTTGGCAGGACATATTTACAGATGTAGATTAATGAACTCTGATTAACTGCTGAAGAAAATTCCTTTTATAAATCTTGACGAATAGACTTATTGGGGTTATTGTGTGTGTATTTGTATTTTTTGCTTTAGAGGATTTAAATTTTTGCATTTTAGGTTCTGTTGTCAGGTTAGCAGAAATAAAATAACACTTTAACTTCTGGGCACCATTTTCCTGAGTGCTAAGGAGGTATATCTCAACTCCCATATTTTATAACCAAAGCTTGATCATGACATAGTCACAAAAGAAATAAAACCTATTGGGATTTTTATAGCTTAGGTGTAGTCATAAAGGTAAATCATTTAAATTATAAAACAGTCTCTGTTTAGATCAAGGGTGATTTCTGAGATCCAGTTTGTGTCAACTGTATTAAACTATTTTGTTAGAAGTCTTGAAATGTTGAATTTTTAGGCTGTAAATGATTTATTCTTGGCTCTTCTCTCATTTGTTAGTCATTTTATTTCTTTAAATGTAAGTAAAATCTGAGTCATTTTTTTCTGGGTTTAATGATTTTTACAGAAGACATGTGTCCACATATTCTCAGATGCTGTTATGCAGAAATACATCACAGACGAAAAGTGACTGACCCAGATTTTAAATGCATAATGTCATTAAAACACACACTACTGTAATATGGGATTTTATACATTAAGAAATGCCAAAAACATCCTTTCTGCACTGTTAATTATCCCTGTCCTTTCACAATTGTGGGGGGTGGAAATATTACTATATTTATAGCAGTAACAATTACATCTACTTGATTTTATTGTTGCAAAAAGAATGGAAATGGAGGACATCCATTTGTGGGCTAACTTTGTTTGAATTTGACGGGTTGCTTACCAGGATTATTATTGCCCTACTAATAAGTAAAAACATTCATTCTGCTGATGGCATCTAAGTTTTTGTGATGATTTTATTGCCTTAAGACTTCATGTTAATATCCTAGGCTTGCAAATTTTAAAAAGCAAACGTGGAAACTAAAAAATTACATTTAATTTTGGGCATGTGAACCATATGGCAAACTTAAGACTTAAACATGTAGCATTAGAGATAATTAAATCTCCCTAGATTTTAAATTGAGGGCCATGCTTTATATACTTTATATACTCTGCTTTATATACTCTGCTGCCTTTACTGTAGGACCCTCCATTGTAAGAAGAGAGGGTTAAAAAAAAAAAAAAGTCCATTTTATGGTACTTGAAAGACTGTCTCAGTCTTTTGCCCATACATCTGATCTCGCACACCAAATAAGATTAAGTTAAAATGACACTGCTTCACCTTGACGTACATTTCTAGGGTGTAAGCTACTTTGGGGGAGTAAGTAAATGGTCCATGAGGAAAAATAGTGGGTATCACAACTGCCATTTCATCCGTTATTGCTTCAAA
>NW_019154094.1:25340432-25376943 GCF_002288905.1 Enhydra lutris kenyoni | reverse complement strand
GTGTACTTTTTATCAAGTTCACAAGTCTTAAAAGGGAGCTTGTCTGCAGAAGCATTTTAATGTTATCATTCCTATACTTTTCCTGGAGGGAAGTCGATAAGACAGTTTTCTGTGTATTCCAGAATTTAAAACAAAGACGCCAAGGGAGTTGTGAAGACATTAGTCGTGTCAGGATTAAGACCTCAAATTGTGGCACTTAAGATGTGTACTTTTTATCAAGTTCACAAGTCTTAAAAGGGAGCTTGTCTGCAGAAGCATTTTAATGTTATCATTCCTATACTTTTCCTGGAGGGAAGTCGATAAGACAGTTTTCTGTGTATTCCAGAATTTAAAACAAAGACGCCAAGGGAGTTGTGAAGACATTAGTCGTGTCAGGATTAAGACCTCAAATTGTGGCACTTAAGATCTCACCACTGGAAGACTTTCATTTTTTTTATCTTAAAAACCTGACACTGTCGAGTAAGGGCTGTGGACTTAGCCTAGGCCTCTCCAATGGAACCAGAAACCTCCTAGATTTCATAGCTTTCCCTCAGATCCAGATTTGTTGCTCTAAACTGTAGGGACCTCACCTATGTACACGTGGAACTCTCCTCCTGCGCTAAATTCAACAGACATTGGATGAAGACCCCCAAATGGTCGACCTTTATACATACAAATCCATTTTTCTTCTCCACCTGTTAGGTCTTTATGAATATTCACATTTTATAGAATTTAGGACCAATAAAATTAAACTTGCCCAAACTCACCCAGTTAGTTACTACTAGAAATTATATAATGAGGAATCATGAAAAAAAGATGAGAAACTATAGATTTACTTTTCCTTGAGAGCTTTTTGGATAACATATACTAATCCTATGTCTTAGGGTGTCAGGGAAATTGGCTAGCCTTAGAATCTGGCTAGCATCTGACCTACCTGGGCCCAGCACCTGTACTCTTTGCCATGATCTTTAATGTGCCAATACACTGATGAAAAATCTCACTGCTTTCAGCTTAAGAAATCTCAGAACTCCCCTCCTCCCACGGACACACAGACTCTACAACTCAATACAGAGCAGTTCTTCTTGAAGAAGAACGGAGTGCTGATTGGGTGGCTTTGGCACAATGATGATAGAGGAAGGACATAGAGGACAGGACAGAGGGAGAAATGGTATTGATGGGAACACCACCCTGATGTGATGATCTGCACTAGGGAGGGTATCACTGAGGGGTCGCCTGCCCTAGGACACAGCAAAGAAACAGCCATTTAAAGGGCAACTGCACTGTAAGTGAAGGAAAGCCATCTACTAATTCTAGAGATTCCGCCAAAAAGTGTGGAACTCTTTGAACTCTCTCTGGGGTCTAAGGTGCCACCAGGCATCACTGTTTATATAACCCCTGACCTTGATAGTGTAGATGGGAGCAGGGTCCAGGTACTCAGCAAGCCTCAGGCCCTAAGTCTACATCAGTGCCAACCATTCTACCAAGGTGGTCTCAGTGTGTGCTCCAGGTCTCCCCTGATCTGTGCCCAACCCAGCCATCCTGCCAGGACAGCCCTAGCACACAGCACCTCAGGACCCCATCAGGCCTGCACCACTCCAGCCATCCTTCCAGGGTGGGAAGCAAAGAAGGCACACTTCTGCTTCAGTTCCAGCCATCCCTCCAGGACAACCCTGTAGGGGAGATGCTCTGAGAACCCCAGCCCATGAATGATTCCATTCCAACTGTCTTGCTAAAGGCTGATCTGGTTCACAGCATCTTGTGTCCTTGTGGTTCATTTCTACTCCAGCCAGGAGTAGGGTGGCCTTGGAGCAATATACCCTGGAACCCTCCAGTCTGCACCTGATTCAGTTCTAGCTGGTCAGCCAAACCACTAGGCACATGTAGTCTCCAAAGGGGATGCTCCAATGCAAGGGGACTCAGGATTTGGAGAGGTAGGTGTTCTCCATAATTCACAGATACAACACAGTTTTAAAAAAATAAACAAACACTAGACCAAGGAGTTATGTGATGAACAAAAGAACAAGATACTACATCCCCCACCAAAACCCTAATGAAACAGAGATAAGGATTTTTCCTGATAAAGAGTTCAAAGTAATGGTCATAATGAAGCTCATACAACTCCAATGAAGAATGGAAGAATAAAGTGAAAACTTCAACAAAGAGTTAGAAAATATAACAAAGTACCAACCAGAAGTCACAAAGTTGGAGATTATAATAACTGAACTGAAAAATACACCAGAGGAAATCACCCACAGATTAGATGACACAAAACAGGTCAGTAATCTAGAAGAGAGAATAGTGGAAATTACCCAGTGAGAAGACCAAAAAGAAAAAAACTTTAAAAATGACAATAGTTTGAGACCTCTGGGACACAACATCTAGCATACTAACATTTGCATTATATTGCTCCCAGCAGAAGAAGAGATAAATGGGGCAAAAACCTTTTTTGAAGAAATAATGGGTGAAAAGTTTGCTAACTTGGGGAAGGAAGCAGACAGCTGGGTTCAGATAACACAGTCCCAAACAGGAAGAATCCAAAGAGATCCAAACCAAGACATATTACTAAAAAAAAAAAATGGCAGAAGTTAAAATCTTAATACAGGAGAAAAACAAACCGTTGCATACAAGGGAAACCTCATAAGAGCACCAGTTGATCTGTCAGCAAAAATGTTGCAGGTGCAAATGGAGGGGTGTACTACATTTAAAGTGCTGAAAGAGACAATCTTACAATCGAGAATATTCTACCTGGCAAGGTAATCATTCAGAATTTAAGGTGGGCTAAAGAGTTTCCTAGAAAAACAAAAGCTAACATAGCTCATAAATAACTCTAAACTGGCCTTACCAGAAATGTTAAAGTGTCTTCTTTAAATAAAAAAGGCTATAACTAGAAATTATAAAATATATGAAAGAAAAAAATCTCAGTGGTAAAACCAAATATATAGTAAAAGTAGTAAATTAGCCACTTGAAAAGTTACTATAAAAGTTATAAGATAAGTAAAACCAACTCTATAATAAGTAGTTAAGGGGTAAACAAAACAAAGTAAAATAAGTCAAAAACAAAGCACAGTGTGGGGAGTAAAAATGTGGGACACAAAAACTCATTTGAAATTAAGCAACCATCAGCTTAAAATAGACTACTACATATGTAAGCCAATGTATATGATCTTCATGGTAACAAGCCAAAAGCCTACAATAGACTAAAAAACAAAACAAAACAAAACAAAAAAAACAATAAAGAGAAAGGAACCCAAGCATAGCACTAAAACATACCATCAAATCTCAAGGAAGAGACTGAAAGAACTACAAAAACAACCAGAAAGCAATTAACAAAATGGCAATAAGAATATACCTTTCAGTAACTACTTTTAATGTAAATGGACAAAGTGCTCCAATAAAAAGGTACAAAGTGGCAAAATGTATAAACAAATTTTTTTATATATATGTTGCCTATATACTGCCAACTCACTTCAGATCTAAAGACACACACAGACTCAAAGTGAAAAGATGGAAAAGGATTCCATGCAAAGGGGGATGGAAAGATAGCTAGTGTAGCAATATTTCTATCTGACAAAACAGACTTTAAAATAAAGACAGTAACAAAAGACAAAGAAGGGCATTACATAATGATAAAGGGGTTAATCCAAGAAGAGAATATAACATGTTTACATGTTTATGCACCCATCATAGGAATATTCAAATATAAAAAGCAAATGTTAACAGGCATAAAGGGAAAAATTTACAGTAATACATTAGGGGACTTTAACACCCCACTTAGATTAATGGATAGATCATCTAGACAGAATCAAGAAGAAAATACTGGCCTTAAATGATGTATTAGATCAGATGGACTTAATAGATATATTAAGAACATTCCAACCCCAGACAGCCCAAGACACATTTCGATCAAGTGTACAAGGGACATTCTCCAGGACAAATCACATGTTACACTGCAAAACAACTCTGTGGTTTTAAGATTAAAATAATCTTTCTTAATCACCATAATATGAAACTAGAAATCAATTACAGGAAGAAAAATGGGGCAAAAAGCCCCCACAAACACATGGATGCTAAACAGCATGTTGCTAAACAACCAATGGGTCAATGAAAAAATTAAAGAGGAAATTTACAAAATACCCTGACCCGAATAAAAATGGAAACAGCTTTTTTAAATCTATGGGATACAGCAAAAGCAATTCTAAAAGGGAAATTCATACTGTTATGGGAGTATCTCAAGAAATAAGAAAAATCCCAAATGAACCATCTAATTTTATATCTAAAACAACTAGAAAAAGAGTAAACAAAGGCTGAAGTTGGTACAAGAAAAGAAATGATGATCAAAATGAAAATAAATGAAATAAAGACAAAAAATAGAAAAGATCAGCAGACCAAACAGGTTCTTTGAAAAGATAAATAGAATCAATAAGCCTTTAGCCAGACTAATAAGAAAAAAATTGAGGGCCAAAGTAAATCAGAAATGAAAGAGAAGTTACAACTAACACCACAGACACAAAGGCTCTTAAGAGAGTACTACAATTATTTGCCAATAAATTGGAAAACCTAGAAGAAATAAATCTTTTTTTTTTAAAGATTTTATTTATTTATTTGACAGAGAGAGATCACAAGTAGGCAGAGAGGCAGGCAGAGAGAGAGGAGGAAGCAGGCTCCCCGCTGAGCAGAAAGCCCGATGTGGGGCTTGAACCCAGGACCTGGGATCATGACCTGAGCTGAAGGCAGAGGCTTAACCCACTGAGCCACCCAGGCGCCCCGAGAAGAAATAAATTTCTTGAAACAAACTTTCAAGACAGAATCACAAGAAATTAAAAATCTGAGCAGACTGAGTACAAGTAATGAAATTCAATCAGTAATTTAAAAACTTCCGCAAACCAATAGTCTGGTACCAGATAGGTTCACAGTTGAATTCTAGCAAATACTTAAGACTTCCTATCTATCCTCCAATTATTCAAAAAATTTTAGAGGAAAGAATGCTTCAAACTCATTTTGGCCAGTATCCCTAATGAACATGGATGGAAAAATCCTCAACATAATATTAGCAAACTCAATTCAAAATACATTGGAAAGCTCATACACCACTGTCAAGTGGGATTAATTCCAGGGATACGAAGATTGTTCAGTATCTGCAAATTAACATGATATGCCATGTTAATAAAACAAAGGATACAGTCAAATGATCATATCAGTAGAATCAGAAAAGCATTTAACAAAATTCAACAAAGCAGGTAAGGACGGAACTTAGCTCAATAATAAAGGCCATATATGACAAACTGACAGCTAACATCATACTCAGTGGTGAAAAGCTGAAGCTTTTTCTCCAGGATCAAGACCATGACAAGAATGCCCACTCTTGCTATTTTCATTCAAGAAGTTAGTGCTAGTATTAGAAGTCCTTGCCATAGAAATTAGATAAAAAAACAAAGGCAACCAAATCGGAAAGAAAGTAGTAAAGTTTACAGAGGACATGAGACTCTATGCAGAAAACCCTAAAGATTTCACCAAAAAACTATTAGAATAATGAGTTTAGGAAAGTCACCAGATACAAAATAACATTCAGAAATGGATTGTGTTTCTATACACTAATATTGAAACATGAAGAAGTTTAAAAGACAATACCATTTACAGTTGGATCACAAAGAATAAAACACTAGGAATAAATTTAACCAAGGAGGTGAAATAAATTTAATCAAGGAGGTTCGGAAACTACTTTGAAGACCCTGGCATGAAATACATTGAAGATGACACAAATAAATGGAATGGTAATCTGTGCTCATGGATTGGAAAAATTGGTATTATTAAATGTCCATATTATTCAATGCAATCCCTATCAGTGTACCAATGACATTTTTCATAGAATTGGGACAGAGAATCCTAAGATTTGTATGGAACCACTAAGGACCGTAATAGCAAAACAATTTTGAGAAAGAAGTAAGCTATAGGTTCCATGTTCTCTGATTTTTAACTACCACAAAGCTATAGAAATCAAAGAGTATGGTACTGACATGAAAATGGACATGTAGATCAATGGGATAGAACACAGTACCCCTCTCCCCATCAAAAGATTCCATACATATGTGATCAATAATGACAAGGAGGCAAAATATACAATGGAAAAAAGACATTCTCTTCAATAAGTGGTGCTGAGAAAATGGGACAGCTATATGAAAAAGAATGAAACTAGACTACTATTCTATAGTAAAATAAATTCAAGATAAATTAAAGACTTGACTATAAGACCTGAAACTATAAAAATCCTGGAAGAAAACACAGGCAATAAGTTATTTGACATCAGTTTTACTAATTTTTTTTTGGACCAGTGTCTTCAGGCAAAGGCAACACAAACTAAAATATATAAAAATGACCATATCAAACTAAAAAGCTTTCACAGAGCAAAGGAAGCCATCAACAAAATGAAGACAACCTACAGAATGGGAGAAAATATTTGCAAACTGCACATCTGTTAAAGGTTTACTATCCACAAGAGATAAGGAGCTCAGACAACTTAATAGCAGAAATGCAAATAATCCAATTAAAAAATGAGTAGAAGACCTGAATAGACATTTTTTCCAAGGATGACATGCTGAGGACCAAAAGGCACAAGAGAAGCAGCTCAACACAAATAATCAGGGAAATGCAAATGAAAACCACAAAGGACATAGCACCTCACACAAGTCAGAATGGCTCTTATCAAAAAGACCAGAAGTAACAAGTGTCGGCGAAGATATAGAGAAAAGGGAACCCTTGTGCACTGTTGGTGGGAATGTCAATTGGTGCAGCCATTATGGGAAAGAGTATGGCAGTTTCTCAAAAAACTAAAAATAGATATCCCATGGGATCTAACAATTCCACTTCAGAGTATTTATTCAAAGAAAATGAAAAGAGTCTGAAGAGCTGTATGGACCTCACTGTTCATTGCAGCGTTATTGACAACAGCCGAGATATGGAAGTCACCTACCTGTCCAGTGATAGATGAATGGATAAAGAAGATGTGGTACGTAATATACGATGGAACATTACTCAGCCATTTAAAAAATGAAATCTTGCTATCTGTGACAACATGGATTAATCTAGAAGGTATTTGCCTAAGTGAAATAAGTCAGAGGAAGGTAAATAGAGGATTTATTTATATGTGGAATCTAAAAAACAAAACAAATAAAAAAAATAAAACAGAAACAGATGCACAGATACAGGAAATAAGCTGTTGGTTACCAGAGGGGTTGGCAAAAAAAAAAAAAAAAAAAAAAAAAAAAAAAAAAAAAAAAGGAGAAGGGGATTAAGTAGTACAAGCTTCCAGTTATAAAGTAAGTTACAGCGAAGTAATGTATAGCATGGGAAATAAAGTCAGTAAGATTATAACAACTTTGTATGGTGAGAAATGGTAACTAGACTTCCTGTAAGGATCATTTTGGAATGTCTAAAAATACTGAGTTACTGTGGTGCCCACCAGGAACAAATAGGATATTGTATGTCAAGGACACTTTAATTAAAAAGAGTAAAATAAAGTACAATACTTACTACTGAATTTCCACTGGAACTTAAAAAGTAACTGTAGTCTCTTTTATTTATTTAAGGGACTGAGGTAATACAGAACAAAAACTGAAAATCTCCCAACTACTGCTCCGTAGTTGAACTTAGACTGTAGGCAACTCTTAAGTTTCTCTCTACCACGGTGTACCCTGGCAGAACAGCAGCCTTCCCCAAGTGATCTTTAGTCCGGGACTACATGCAGCAGGTGCACACCCAGCGTGTTACATGGCTTCCCAGGGGCTTCTCTGCAGACGTTGCAGTAACACTGAGCCCCTATTCCTTCACATCAAGACTGTTGGATGGAAAGGAGACAGTGGCCCCTTTGACGGACGGGGACTCCCTACCTCGTCCAACCCCATGACTACATGGCCTGCTTCCCTCACTTGAATTTTTGCCCATACTATGGAATTTGTGGGGAAAAAAAAAAAAAGGTTGGTGCACAAGTTGGGTCCTGACTCCTCAAAGTGCCCATGGAAACAACTTCACCAAAGTGCCTATTTCACAGATAAATCTTCCAGGACTTGAAGACATTTCTGCACAGAATTCTTTGTCACGGGCTATGAAGGACTTACTGAATCCAACGCTAACTAAGTTTGCCATTTAACGTGTCTCATAAATAGGCAAAGCATCATCAAGGGTTGTACTCGAAGCACGTGGATTCTCCTACTGTAGGGGAGGGCAGACTGCAGCCTCTAGGTCAAAACCAGGCTGGATGTTTTTGTAAGTAAAGACTTACTGGAGCACAGCCTGGGTTTCTGTTTATGTATCCTGTCTGCTGCTTTTTGATTAAAGCAACAGAGTCAGTTGATTGTGAAAGACCCTACAAGGCCCACAAAGCCTATGAAGTTTGCTCTTTCAACCTTTCCAATAAAGTTTGCTAATTCCTGTTCTACACAAGGAAAGACCAAGACTTTTTTTTTTTTTAGGAGTTCATTACAACAGTATAAAATAGTGGCAAAGAGTTCAGGTGCTGGAGGCAAGCAAAGTCAAGCTTGATGATCAGCTCTGCTACTAACGGTCACAGCTTTCTACCTGGTAAGTTTCAGTTTCTTCATCTATAAAATGGTTATAATAATACCTACATCTCACAGGAGATTTTAAAAAGAAATTTTTTTAATGAGTCTTTTATTTATTTATTTATTTTAATTTAAATTTTTATTTTTTATAAACATATAATGTATTTTTATCCCCAGGGGTCATAGGTCTGTGAATCGCCAGGTTTACACACTTCACAGCACTCACCATAGCACATACCCTCCCCAATGTCCATAACCCCACCCCCCTCCCCCAACCCCCCTCCCCCCAGCAACCCTCAGTTTGTTTTGTGAGATTAAGAGTTACTTATGGTTTGTTTAAAAAGAATTTTGTCTCCAAAAATGCTCAGCATGTTGACTAGCAAATATTGTAAGCTCTTGATGAAGTTGTTCCTCTTTTATGAGTAATTTGCAATCTAGGTAGTGACCTCACACAAAAAGAATCAAACGGCAGACCCGCCCCTTGAAACTGGGCATAAGGTTTAAGCAGACACAGCTGACAGAGAATTAGGACCAAGTAAGAATAGTTCTTAAAGTGTTTTCTCCTTATTTCCAAGGCACTGGGAACTTTGAGAAAGCAGAACAAGGACAAATGTGGAAAACAACTCAAGGGCACTGCTTTCTCTTGACCTTGGCTGTCAATTAAGTAGGATATTGAAAATGTGGACAAGTAAACGTCTTGGACCTATAATGCCAACCTGATAGAAATTGAAGCATGGGATGGAAGGATAGAGTACACAGTTACCTCGATCTAAATCTGCAACCCAAGAGGACCAATGCCGCCCATACACACAAACACCATTCTTTCAAGTTCATCTTCAAGTAATCTTGTAAACAGAAACTTTGAACAAAAGACGCCTGTAAATAATTGATGGACAGTTACTGAAGCATGTTGGGTAGTGTCTGTAGTATTGATTTTGGACTGTGAACAAAGCAGAGCTCTGCAAGCCCATACGTTAGTCCCTTTCTCTCCTTTTGGTGCCATCAATATTCATAGCCTGCTCACATGTTAGGAATGTGAAATGATCCTTCTTTCATGTTGCTCATCGGGGCCTTTGCTCTCTGTGGATAGGGTCTCTGACCCATCCTTTAATTATCAGCTTTGATCCTCTTAATGAGGAGTTATCAAAATAGTTCAGGACACTGAATTATTAATTGAATAACTATAATTAACGATCAAGGAATGGAAGCCAGCAAATGAACTTTGGTCCCCTATTTCCAAATTCGAAATCCTACTCTCAATAGTTCAGCTCGGGTCTCTGAACTTCGTGCCATCTTTTTGAATTGCATCTTCACCCTTGCTTTGTTACAAATATTAAGTTCAACATTCAGTGCTTTACAGACCATTCATAGACATCCTAGAAAATAAAATCATGTCCTTGCCATTTTAGCATGGCAATAACTGAAAAGAAAACATAAAAAACAATCCATCATTTTTCTCTCACTCACACACAAATCAATAGAGCAGAATGCTTAGGTCAGCTCAGTGGGGGTGTGGGTGGAGATAGGAATCAGGACAATAATTGGGCATATTTAAATATTTATGAGTGCTGTATATCTCACAGAGGACTGAAACGGATTCTTAATGCCACAGTAAAGAAACTGGAGTAAAACCAGTAAGTTTCAGCTTGAGGAAAAGTTAGGGACAACTCTTGAAACTGTTAAAATCAGAACAATTGGTATTTGATGCTACCACATGTTATTTCAATCACTGTCTCTCCTGGTTCACTAGTAGATCACAGGCCAAGAATGAGACTAGGGAAGGGGACCTCTCTAAGATGCTGTGTCTGGCATTCTCAAGGGAAAGGGGCATTGCCTGTGGGAAAATCAGCACAGATGGCTCTGATTGGTGTTGGAGGCACTTGGGCCGTGGTCAGTGAGAGTAAAGCAGAAAGACATTTAAGGGTGTTTGTGAAAGGCTCTTATTTCACCTCTGATTAGACAAAAGAGGCGTGCCAACTCTCTTCCTCCTGTGTTTCTCCATTCTTCTTTAAAGAGAGCTATGTTTATTTCTCTTTTCCCTTCTGACATCTCAAATGCAAAAGGGGGTGAGAAATGGGGCAGAAGTTTATTTAGGTTCAGGGTAGGGCCTGAAAGCCATGTCTACTCAATAGGAAAATATTTGTAAAAATTGATAGATTTGACTACATAAAAAGCAAAACATTGCACATGGCAAAACCACATTAACCAAACTAAATGTCAGACTGGGAATTGTGTCTGCAGCTCATGTGGCCGAAAAAATTTGAGTTGCCATATACACAAAGCTTTTACAAATCAGTGAGTAAGATACAAACACCTCAATAGTACAAAGTTAATAAACAGTGTGATAATTCACAAAAGAAGAAAGACAAAAATGATAATGGTTTGCAGTTTTTGATGAATAGTAGAGACGAATCAGTCTTTCACCGATCATTTGGACAATATTAAAAAGGAAGAGAACATTTAACAAGAGTTGTGGGGGCGTGGTGATACACGGTACATACTGGATCTCAAGAGTCTTAGCAAAGTAATACTTCCTGACTCGAGATTTCTACTTCTGGGAATTTAAGGAATTACCAGGCCAAGTGGCAAGAGCAAGAATATGAATCATAGAATTTTTTCTAACAGCAAAAATCAGAAATCCTGAAGAACCATCGAAAGGGGCTATACTTTGGGTTCTGGGCAAAGTGCATTCCATTTTCCTTCTTCTGGTAATTGCAAAAGACATAAATCACTTAGCTGAGGACTCAAAAAAGGAGGAGAAGCAGACTTGGTGGGCACCTCGGGACTCAAAGAACAACCCAGCAGTAGGGTCCTGGTTTTCTTTTCTTCTTCTCCCTCCTCTATTCCTTCCTTTCCCTTCGCCCTCCATTGCTCCCTCCCTCCCTCCCTTCCTTCCTTCCTTGCATCCTGTGTATCCAGGGTGAGGCACTGGAGAAGCACCCAGAAAGGTCAAAGACTGCAGACAAAAATAGCCCTCCTAAAAACCTACCTTCTTTTGTCAAACAACTGGGAAGAGAGCAATTCCACTGTGCAGAAATCTTTAAACGCATCTGCCTAGTGTTGAATGAACACTAGGAAAAACTTCTGCAGCCATCCTTTAGCCCAGTGGGTACTGTCGCAGTGCAGTCCCTCTTCCACAATGTTGAGTCTATCTCTCCCCTGCAGGGCCCGTGGATGAACTTAGACTTCCACTACCCTTTCGCAGGAACAAGTGAGTGTGCCCCTCTCCTGTGTAGACTCTGGTCAGAGGCCCGTCTTTCGCATCCCCTATAATAATGAGGCAACACCCCTTCCTCAAGAGGATGTGGGCAGAACTCTGAATCCCGTGTCTCTCGTACTGTAATGAGTGTAATGAGAAAATGCTCTTCCCATGTGGGCAGAACTCTGACTTCAGCCCCCACCTCACAACAACAGTAATGAACAGGCATCTCTGCCCTGTGTAGCCTGTGGCAGAATTTTGATTCCATCCCTTCTGCAGGGACAAGGTGAACCCCCCTTCCCCCTCATGTGCATCAGTGCATAAAACCCTGTCTTTTGTCCTCACTCACAGGTAATGAGGCATATCTCCAGCTCCCCATCCCCAACTGAGAATACTATGGTGTTGAATCCTGTCACCAACACAAAAGTAAGGTGGAAGAAAATAGCACTGCAGAGGCTTTATAAGCTAAATTGACATTTCAACCACAACCCACAAGAGTGAGCCAGGACATACATTTTGAACTTAATAGGTTGACTAGCTGTCAAAATAGAAGATTTAAATGGGACCCAAGGTTTAATAATATGTTATTCAAAATGTCCAGGATACAGACCAAAATTACTCATCATACCAAGAACAGGAAAATCTCTACTCAAGAAAATATCATTAGCAGATGTCAACATTGAGATGACAGAGATGCTGTAATTTTCAGACAAGGATTTTCAAGCAGCTGGCATAAAAATGGTCCAATGGGCAATTTTGACACTCCTGAAGCATATATAATAAGATAGGCCATCTCAACAACGCAATAGAAGATATAAAGAAGAACTAAATTGAAATTTTAGAACTGAAAAGTATAGCAAGTGATATGTTAAAAAGAGCTTCAATGGATGGGTTTCATAGCAAAAATGAAATGTGATAGGAAAAAAATCAGTTAACTTGAAGATAGATCAATAGAAATTACCCAGTCTGAGACACAGAGAAGAAGCAGCTTGAAGTAAAATAAAATGAGCCTCAGGGGCCTGTGACAAAAGAACAAGAGATAAAGATTCATCCCCTAAGAGTCCCATAATGAGAGGAAAAAGAATATGGTGCTCAAGAAATCAGCTGAAAACCTCCCAAATTTGTCAGAAGACATACACCTGTAAATTCAAAGGTCTATGTACAGGGGCGCCTGGATGGTGTGGTGGGTTAAGCCTCTGCCGTCATCTTGGGTCATGATCTCAGGGTCCTGGGATCGGGCCCCGCGTCGGGCTCTCTGCTCAGTGGGGAGCCAGCTTCCCCCTCTCTCTGTCTCTGCCTGCCTCTCTGCCTACTTGTGATCCCTCTCTCTGTCAAATAAATAAATAAAATCTTTAAAAAAAAAAAAGGTCTATGTACAAATTTTTCATTTCTCTGTGATAAATACGCAATTATTGGGTTCTATGGTAAGTGAATGTTTAACTTTGTAAGAAAGGTTGCTAAACTTTTTCAAAATTATATAACTGTTTTACATTCCAACCAGCCAACATGTGAGAGATTCAGTTACTCTGCATACCCTCCCCAGCGCTGTACAAATGCTTATTGTTATTCATGGTAGTTATTATCTACAAAGTCACTGTGAACATTACATTAATGAGTCCTAAATCATTGTTCCTTTGGGTTTATAGGTCTATGTTTCTGTGGGCCTCTGGTCACATTTTCATCAACCACTCAATACAGTACCTTATTTTATATATGTTTCTGTTTAAAGACACCTTATTCAGGGGTGCCTGGGGGGCTCGGTCTGTTAAGCATCTGACTCTTGATTTTGGCTCAGGTTATGATCTCAGGGTTGTGAGACTGAACCCCACGTTGGGCTCTGTACTCAGCACTCAAGTCTGCTTGGGATTCTCTCCCTCCTTCACCCTCTGCCCCTCCCCCCACTCATGCTATAAATAAATAAATAAATAAATTCTTTAAAAATAAAGATACCTTATTTAACGCAACAATGTTGATTAACATTGAACTCCTGGCCAAAAGCCTTGTAACCCATGCTAGAACGAAGCTTATTTAACACATGTATTTTCTACTGGGTTAATCACAGCCAGCACTTCAGCACTGTGCTTAAATTCCATCTCAAACAGTGCAATCACCAACACAAAGCTCAAACTGCCAGAAAATGTGGTGCTACGGAGACTGCAGAAAGGACTCTTATTTACTCTATAGGACTTGAAACAAAAAGGCCAAGAATCCCCGTATTCAACCTCAGCTGTGAACATTTGCATTTGGTAACCCAGATCGTTGTACCGCTCTGAGTAGGTGCATGTCCAAATGACTGTGAATGCTCTCTGAATATTGATTTTGGGGATACAAATAAATTTTAGCAAGTAGACAAAATCACAAATACAGGATCCATGAATAAGGAGGACCAATTATACCACCATCAATTTTATGGTTTTGACATTATGTAAAAGGTACACTTATACTCTACTAATTTTTTAACTTCTTCTGTCTTAAAATATTTCAAAATAAAGCATTATTATAAGGAGGGGTGACTAAATATATTATCATACCTATGAACAATGAATTACTATAGAAACATTAACATGGCATTGACCTTTCTCAAATAATCCTTTTCAATTAAAATATACACATATATCTCATATATAAAATGCTAAGGGGAAAGACAATGTGTGGGTTTCAACTTTCTCCTTCCCTGTCTTCTTTTGAGACAGGTTCACTAACATGTTTAATCTCCAACTGGGTTCCCTTTGCATATTCCTTCAGCTTAACTTAAATTGAATTATTATTCCAGGGCAGAGAAGACAATCCAGATAGCTAGATATGACATTCTGTTTAAGTGTTAAAATTCTCTGAGATGACCACTCTTTCATCTTTCTCGCTCATGTAAGTCCCACTAAAACCGAGTTATCATGTATCAGAATGTTTGGAAAGACTGTTGTGTAGCCATCAGAATTCATCTATTGCCTTTCTGTCTGATCCCCCACATTCTAGGTTTTGATTCAAGTCTAAGAAATCTTTGGTTCCGATATACAGAAGTTGCTAGGAAAAGAAAAGGAACTGATGTTATTGAGCACCAACTATGAGTAAGGCACAACATGGTCCCAAGATCTTCCAGAAGAACAGAGTGAGTCTTAGAAAAAAATGAAAAGCCATCCCGAATACTCACAAATGTTATGTCATGTTCCTACCTCACCTTTTTCAGAGGACTATAATTTGAGAGTAAATGTTGGGAAATAGTAATGTTAGAAACCCCAAGCCATTCTCATGGCCTCCAAGGCTTCCAACACCCCCCTCCCCCACCCCAGTGAAGGCAGTATAAAAATAAAGCTATCTCAGGGTGGTGATTTTAAAATCAAAAGAGATGTGGAAGCTAATGCTATAATTAATTTTATAATTACATAAATAAATTTAAATGAGAATTACTTAACTAAAAATTTGATAAGACACTAATAGATTTTAGTAAAAAAAATTATGTGAAGTATAGTCAGCAAGACTGGTAAAATAAGGAAGTACATGTCTTGGAGTTTAATGGAACATCATCCCAATTGCCAAGACGCTGTCTCAGCAGAAAACAGGAGCCCACAGGATGCTATTAGGTAGGAAGAGGTTGTTTTCATGGCTAAAAGGAGTGGGCAAGGCCTGGGGTAAAAATCTCTTCTGGCTCTGCAGTTCTACATGTGATTTGACTGCACAAGCAGTTTGGGCTCCTCCCGCTGCTGGCCCCAAGACTCTGAACCATCCCAGGAGCAGGCAATTCTTCTAAGGAAGGCTCTCCTGTGAGTAAGCATGGCTCATGGACTTCTGTCTACAAGTGGGGCAGGGTTGGAAGAATCTGGGCTGTTTTTAGACCTTCTGGTCAGCTGTATTTGTGTAACAAATTTTGTGATGAACAGAAAAACCCTCAGGACAAAAAAAGGGCGGGGGGAACCTAGGACCTTGGCCCATCCGAGATTTCTTCAGGGCAGAGAAAGGTACTCCTTAAATTTGGGCCACTGCTTAGGCCAGAAAAGGACAAAATTAAGGCCTGAGAGAAAAAAGACGCTTATCTTTATTTGATCTCCAGTGGAGACTTGAAGCCACATATATTTTTCACTAAATATCCCTATTCTATCACAATCTTTCTCTAACAAAGGAAAATTCTCTTTAAGTTTCTGTCTAAAAAGTTCTCCTTGTCAGAAACATAGTGAGTATTGTGTTGTCATGTGGAATGTGAAATCAGTGCTAATGACTGAGTTTGGAATAAAGTGTAGATAGACAAATTATAGAACCAAGCTCTACTTCATAGCGTCCCCATGGAGGGACCATAGTGGATGTTGGTTTATTGAATCAAAGTAAAGCCTTTGTTGGTAAAAGTGCCTAATGACATAATTAAACCTTTGATCATGTGTAATGTTTGAGCCCTGCTTTAGCTTTTTCCTACACATGTAAAAGCAATAGTAACTCTTTGGTTCACAGTTTAAAAAGAGGAAGAATCAAGAAACAAAGTTTTTTTTTGTTTTGTTTTGTTTTTTTTTGTCCCTGATCATTGGAATAGCTGTGGTGTGGTACAGATCAATTGCTAGAGATGCCTTTGTACATCAGATGTATTCAAGAGATACATTGATTCAGTCGCTTAGAATAAATCAGAGCTCATCTAATGGGAGGTTAAGATACTAGAAGCACATCAGCTTCAATTTTCCTGCAGTTTTCATCCTCCAAATGTATCTGAAATTTAGTTGTCCAGACAGTTCCAAGATACTGATGGAGACATGTAGTTAATTTGTCCATTAGAATCTAAGACGTTTTTAAAGGTAGGCAGATCATTCTCAGGAAACTTGACTATTTAAATAAGTCACAGCTGTTAGCAAAATGGCATGTTGAAAATTTAGGCCCATGAGGGTGAATGGTTCCCTTTGGATTTGCTTTTTTAAGTTTTTATTTAGAAATAATTAGAGGGCTTGCCGGGATAATACAGAGACACAGATCTCTTGTCTCTTTTTCACCCACTGCTTCCATCTGACATAATTACCCATAGTATCAAAACCAGGAACTTGACACTGGTACAATGTGTGTGTGTGTGTGTGTGTGTGCAATTTTTGATATAAAATTATTTCATTACACAACAATCTCCCTCATATTATCCTTCTAAGCCACGCCACCACCTCTACCATCTTCCATTCCTAACCTTTGACAACCACTGATCTATTTTCACAGAAAAGGCAGCTCAATGCCCTTGAAGTCCATCCCGGTTGGTATGTGTCAATAACTTGTTTTTTTTTATTGTTGAGTAGTATTCCGGGGTATGAATGGACCACAATGTGTTTAGCCATTTACTTTCTAAGGCATAATGTGACTGCTTCCAGCTTTTGGCTGTAATAAAAAAAGTTGCTATGAACAATTACGCACAAGTGTTTGATGTGGACATTATGTTTTCATTTCTCCGTGATAAATGCCCAGGAATGCAACTGTTGGATCTTATGATAAATGTACATATATTTTTGTTTTTTGAGTTTGTTTTTGTTTTTGTTAAGAAAATGAAAATTTTTCAGGAGTGGCTGTACTATTCTACATTCCACTAGCAATGTATCTGTGGCCTCCTCTTTCCACATCCTCACCAGTACTTCACCACTGTTTGTTTTTAATTGTGAGTTTTTCAGAGTTTCTTATATACTCTAAATGGGAACACTTTGTCAGATATGTGGCTTGTTAATATTTTCTCCCAGACTGTAGCTAGTCTTTTCTCAACTGGTTATTTAAGAGAGTAAACGTTTTCAATTTTAACGAGGGCCAAGTTTATCAGTCTTTTATTTGATTTTTCTGTTTGTGTCCTAACAACCTTTCATTAAGCAGTTGGTCGTGAAGATTTACTCCGATGTTGTCCTCTCTAAGTTTTATAATTTTATATTTTACACTTAAATCTATGATCCATTTTGAGTAATTTTTTTCTGCAACAAGTGAGGTTTAGGTCAGGGTTCATTTTTTTCCCTCTTTGGATGTCCAGTTGCTCTAACACTACTTGTTGAAAAGACTACCCTTCCTCCATTGAATCGTTTTTGCCCCAGTGTCCAAAATCAGTTGGCCATACATATAGGGATCTATTTCTGGATTCTCTTTCTTGTTCTCTTTATCCATGTATCTATCCCTCCACCAAATATACTAGTATATAATAAATCCTAAAATCAACAGAATGGGGGCACCTGGGTGGATCAGTGGGTTAAAGCCTCTGCCTTGGGCTCGGGTTGTGGTCCCGGGGTCCTGGGTTCGATTCCCGTATTGGGCTCTCTGCTCAGTGGGGAGCCTGCTTCCTCCTCTCTCTCTACCTGCCTCTCTGCCTACTTGAGATCTCTGTCTGTCAAATAGATAAATAAAATCTTTAAAAAAAAATCAACAGAATGATTCCTTGATTTTACTCTTATTTTTCAGTATTATTTTTAGGTATTCTAGTTCCACTGTTTTTCCATATCAATTTTAGAGTAGTTTTGCCTACATACAGAAATATGATTGCATTAAATTTCTTATTTTAGGAGAATCAGTCTTTACTAATTGGAGACTTCTAATCCATGAACATGGAATATCTCTTTACTTTTTTAGATCTTCTTTTTTTCCCCATCGGTATTATGTAATTTTTAGCACACAAGTCCTATACAGGTTTTGATAGGTTTGCAACTAAGTATTTCATACTTTTGGAGTAATTGTTAATGTTTTATTTTTAAATTTCATTTTCTATGTGTTAGTTGCTGCCACAAAGAAATATAATTCGTTTTTGAATGTTGATCATGTATCATGAGACCTTATTAAACTCACTTATAAGTTCAAAGTTCCAGGAGGTTTTATTTTCTTTTTATATATTCTTTGGAATTTTTTCGTATCTGCAAAGAGAGTCAGTTTTATTCCTTCCTTTCTGATACATGTACCTTTCCTTTCCTCTTTCTTTTCCCCTTTCCCCCTTCCTTATGGTACTAGCTAAAACTTCCAGTAGCATGTTGAATAAGAGTGATGAGAGCAATCATCTTTGCTTTGTACTTGATCTTAGGGGACAAGCATTTAGTCTTTTAGCATAAAGTAAAATGTGAGCTGTAGGGTTTTTGTAAGTGCTTTTTATCAATTTGAAGTTCACTTCTATTTTTTTTTTCTGAGAGTTTTTATCACAAATAGGTGCTGAATGTTGTCAAATACTTTTTCATGCATCAAATGATATGATCTTGTCCTGTTTCTTCTTTAACCTGCAATACAGTGAGTTATATCGATTGATATCTGAATATAGCAACCTCGCATCCTTGGAATAAACCTCTCTTGGTCATGGTGTTTACTTCTTTTTATTTATTACTCAGTTCTATCTGAAAGTATATATATATATTTTTTAAAGATTTTATTTATTTATTTGACAGACAGAGATCACTAGTAGTCAGAGAGGCAGGCAGAGAGAGAGAGAAGGGGAAGCAGGCTCCCCGCTGCCCAGAGAGCCCGACGTGGGGCTCGATCCCAGGACCCTGGGATCATGACCTGAGTTGAAGGCAGAGGCTTTAACCCACTGAGCCACCCAGGCGCCCCTGAAAATATGTTTTTAATGATTTCTGTATTTATATTCATGGGGGATAATGGTGCATAGTTTTCTTTCTTTGTACTGCCTTTGTCTGGTTTGATATTAGAATAATAGTAGCTTTACAGAGTGATTTGGGACATGCTCCCTCCTCTTTGATTTTCTGGGAGACACTGTTTAGAGTTGGTGCTAATTCTGCCTCAGACATGAGGTCGACTTCTCTAGTAAAACAGTGTGGGCTTTGAGAATTTCTTGTCTGTGCACACTGATGTTTCCAGGTTACTGGTTTCTTTAGCACCCAGATGGACACAGAAATGAGGCAGAAAGAAAATCCAAAGGATTCACTATCATGTTGTTCCCTGGATCCCAGTTTTCCTAGCTAGATTGCCTTCTTGTTTCTACCTTTTTGACTTCTGTTATATCTGTCCAAAGTGTTTATTTGTACTTAGTGGGAGAAACAAGGAAGGTACGTATATTCTGTCTTCCCAGAGGTGGAAGTTTCCCAAAGGATTTTAATCTGGTGGTTAACCAACAAGAAAAGTATTTAGGAAAAAGGAGAAAAGAAGGCAAATTTTAGTGAACAGTTCTGTCTTGGACATAAATGGAGAGTGATGTGCTGGGTCCAGTGATAAACTATTACACCTCTTTGTTTTGCTTTCCTTTCTATAGAGATACAATTCTCATATCATAAAATGCCCCCCTTTCAAGTGCACCATTCAGTGGGTTTTCAGTATATTCAAAAAGTTTTATACTCCATTTCAAAGCAATTTTGTCACCTCAGAATAAAATCCCATACCGATTAATAGTCACTCCACATTCCTTTCCTCCTGGCCCAAAGCTCTTCACCGAACTACTATCTCTATATTTGCCCATTTGTATATCTCATATACACATGGAATCATACAGTATGTGTTCCTTTGTGTCTGGGTTTGCTAACTTAGCATGATTTTTGGGTTTATGCATGTTGTAGTATGTATAAACACTTTCTTCTTTTTATGGCTGACTGGTATTCTATTGAATAGAATATACCAGATTTTGTTTATTCAGTCAGCAGTTGATGGGCATTTGGGTTGTTCCTGCTTTTTAAGTACTGGAAATAATGCTGCTATAAACATTTGCTTATGAGTTTTTGTGTGGAAATATGTTTATAATTTTCTTGGGTATAGATCTAGTAATAGAACTTCTGGGTCATATAGTAACTATTTTTAACTTTTTGAGAGATTTCCCAGGTGTTTTCCAAAATGGCTACTTCCTCTTACATTCCCATTGGTGAATATACGGAGGGTTCCAATTTCTCTACATTCTCATCTTTTCTATTTTTAAAAAAAATTATAGTCATCCTAATGAGAGTGAAATGTTATCACCTACTGGTTTTATTTTCAGTTCCCTATTTATTTTCATTTCTCTATTGACTAATGATGTGATTTCCTTTTCATGAGCTTGTTGGCCTTTTGTATATTTTCTTTGGAGATGCACCTATCCAAATCTTTTGCCCATTTAAAAATTTCATTGCCTTTTATTGTTAAAATATAAGAGTTGGATATCGGATTCTAATCAGATCAATGATTTGCAAGTATATTTCCCCCATTTTGTAAGCTGCATTTATATACTCTTGACAGTATCTTTTGATGCACAAAATTTTAAATTTTGATCAAATTTATTTTTTCTTCTGTTCCTTGTGCTTTAGAGATCTTATCCCAGAGTCCACTATCTAATCAAAGGTCACCAAAATTTACACCATATTTTTTTTCAGGTGTTGAATAATAATTTGGACTCTTGCATTTTAATCTTTGATCTGTTCTGAGCTAATTTTTAAATATGATGTGACGTTGGCATAACAGTTTCATGTGGCTTTTGTAACAATTTATCACAAAGTTCATGGGTTGTCACATTTTTTGAAAATTAGTTGACCTTCAATATATGGTTTTTTTCCTGGTTTCTCAATTCAGTTTCATTCATCTCTATGTCTGTCCTTATAGCAGCACCACAGTGTCTTGATTACTGTAGTTGTATACTGAATTTTGAAGTTTGCAAATGTGAGTTTTCCAATTCTGTTCTTTTTCAAGATTGTTTTGATAATTGTAGATCTTTTGTATTTCCTTTTGAGTTTTAGAGTCAGCCTATAGATTTCCGTAAAGCAGTCAGCTGGGATTTTGATAGAGAATGCACATGATCAGTGTACCAGTTTAGAGAGCATTGAAATGTGTTAACAATATTAAGTCTTCTAATCCATGATCACAGGACAACCTTTCACTTATTCAAGTCTTTTTGGAAAATTTTCAACAATTTTGTGTAGTTTTCAAGTGTACAAATCTTATACATTTTTGTTACATTTATTCCAAAGTATGTATTCATTTTGATATCATTGTAAATGGAACTGTTTTAATTTTTTATTTCTCATGACTGAAGTATAGAAATACAATGGAGTTTTAAATAATGATTTTCTATCCTACAACCTTTATTAACTTGTTTATTAGCTATAATACCTTTTTTGTGTATATTTTAGAATTTTCATTATACAAAATCATGTTATCTGCCAATAGAGATAATTTTACTTCCTTCTTTTTAATCTGGACACTTTTAATTTTACTTTCTTGCCTAATTACTCTGAGGTAAAACTTCCAGGACACTGTTGAATAGAAGTGGTGAGAGTGGCCGTGTTTACCTTGTCCCTGATCTCAGGGAAAAATCTCCCATAGTTTCAACATTGAGTATGATGCTAGCTGTGGATTTTTCATGTGTACTCTTAAACAGGTTAAGGAAGTTTCATTCTATTTCTACTGTGTTATTGTTATTTTTTTTTTAAAGATTTTATTTTATTTTATTTGAGAGAGAGACAGTGAGAGAGAGCATGAGTGAGGAGAAGGTCAGAGAGAGAAGCAGACTCCCCGTGTAGCCAGGAGCCCGATGTGGGACTCGATCCCGGGACTCCAGGATCATGACCTGAGCCGAAGGCAGTCGTCCAACCAACTGAGCCACCCAGGCGTCCCTTGTTATTTTTTTTTAATCCTGAGTTGATGTTGACCTTTAGATTTCTAAAGGTCACATCTATTTAGAGTTAGATGACCATGTGTTTTTGTCCTGTATTTTATTAATGTGGTGAATTGCATTAATTCTCATACACTAAACCAACCTTGCATTCCTGGAATGAATATTTTCATTCATGATATGCAACTATTTTCACATATTGCTGGATTTGGTTAGCTAAAGTTTTGTAAAGTACTTTTCCATCGATATTCTTAAGAGATTTTGATCTGTATTTCCAATTTCCTGTGATATTTTTTGTTTAATTTTGGTATCGGGATAATTCTGATACGATAGAATGAGTTGGGAAGTATTCCCTCCTTTCCTATTTCTGGGAAGAATTTGAGAAGTTTGTGTTAATCGTTCTTTAATCATTTTGTAGTATTCATCAGTGAAGCCATTTGCACCTTTCCTTTTTATTGTGGAAAGATTTTCTGAGTACTAACTAAATCATTTTACTTATAGGCCTAATCAGTCTGTATTTTATTTCTTCTTGAGTTAGTTCCACTTGTTTCTATCCAGGAATTTTTCTACTTAATGTAGGTCATCTAATATATTGGCATATAATGATCATAGCATTCTGTTAAAATTCTTTTTATTTCTGTAAAGTTCTGTAATATTCCTTCTTTTATTCATAATTTTAATAATTTTAGTGTTTTGGTTCTTGGTCACCTTAAAGATTTGCCAATTTTGTTGACTTTCCAAAGAATCAACTTTTTTTTTTTTTAAATTTAAATTTTAGGTAGTTAGCATAAAGTGCAATATTGGATTCTGGAGTGGAATTCAGTGATTCATCACTTATATACAACATCCAGTGCTCATCATAACAAGTGCCCTCCTTAATACCCATTAACCATCAAGCCTATCCCCTACCCACACTCCTCCATCAACCCTCACTTTGTTCTCTATCATTAAGAGTTTCTTAGGGCCTGTTTCCCTTCTCTCCTTTTTTTTCTCCCTTCCCATATGTTCATCTGTTTTCTTTCTTAAGTTCCACATATAAGTGAGATCATATGGTATTTTTCTTTCTCTGATTTCACATAGCATAATATGCTGTAACTCCAACCATGTCATTGCAAGTGGCAAGACTTTTTTTTCAGATGGCTAAATAATATACATATATCACATCTTCTTCATCCATTCATTAGTTGAACATTTGGGCTCTTTCCCTAATTTAGCTATTATTGACAATGCTGCTATAAACATTAAGGTACATATATCTTTTCAAATCTGTATTTTTATATACTTTGGGTAAATACCTAATAGTTCAATTTCTGGGTCATAGGATAATTCTATTTTTTACTTTGTGAGGAACTTCCATACTCTTTTCCAGAATGGCTGCACCATTTTGCATTCCCACCAACAGCACAAGAGGGTTTCCTTTTCTCTAAATCCTTGCCAACACTTGTTGCTCCTTGAATTGTTATTTTTAGCTATCCTGAGAGATGTGAGGTGGAATCTTATTGTGGTTTGGATTTGTATCTCCCTGATGATGAGATGTTGAGCATCTTTTCACATATCTGTTAGGCATCTGGATGTCTTCTTTGGAAAAGAGTCTAAAGAATCAACTTTTAGTTTTGATTTCGTCTATGTTTTTTCCCTACTCTCTAATTCATTTAATTTGACTCTTGTCTTTATTATTTCCTTCTCTCTAGTTGTATTGGAGGTAGTGCTTCCCCCCCCCCCCACCTTAAGGTGTAAGGTTAGCTAACTAATTTGAGAACTTTTTAAAATATAGGTGTTTACAGCTATAAGTTTTTCTCTAGGCACTGTGTTAGTTGTATCCTGTAAGTTTTGGTATGCTGTGTTTTCATTTTCATTCATCTCAAACTACTTTCTAATTTCTCTTGTGATTTCATCTTTGACTACTTAATTATTTAGAAGTGCACTGTTTAATATCCACACAGGTATTCCCCAAATTTCCTTTGGCTAGTGATTTATAATTTCGTTCCATTGTGGTTAGGGAACGTGGTTTATATGATTTCAATTCTTTCAACATTTTCAAGATTTGTTGTATAGTCTAACATATAATTTACATTAAAGAAGTTTTAATATACACTTTCCACTTTCAGTGTATTCTGTTGTTGTCGGGGAGAGTGTTCTATGGATAGCTACAGTTTAGTTGGTTCATAGTGTTATTCCACATAGTGGAATAGAATTCCATAGTGTTATTCCTTGTTAATTTTTTATTTGTTTTATCCACTTATGAAAGTAGGATATGTAAGTCTCCAACTATTATTATTGAATGATCTATTTATTCCTTCAATTTTGTCAAATTTTGCTTAGATAGTTTGGGACTCTCATGTTAGGTGCACCTGTTTCTTGTTGACCCACTTTCTGTCTTAATTGACTCTTTTGTGACTTAACTGTAAAGCAATATTCTCAAAGTATTTTGTGTGTAATTGTCTTTGAAAAGGTAATTGAATAACTAACATTTTAGATCAGGAACCAGAAAATGTTTTCGGTAAAGAGCCAAATACTGTTTTAGGTTTCTACGGGATATACAGTCTCAGTTACAACCACTCCACAGCCACAGAAAACATAAAGCTAATGAGTGTGACTTTATTCCAGTGAAACTTTATTTACAGAAACAGTCAGTGGGCTGGACCATGTGTACCAACCCCTGGCCTAGATGATTGTTTTTTGGCAGTGTGATTTATTAACAGGGTACTTTAGTCAATATTATTCTCTGTGTTCTTTTGGGCTATTTCCTCTGCATAATTCCAGCGAATAATTTGATTTTATGCACTTCACTCATATCATAGAGACTCTAATCGACCAACTTGTAATGAGTTTATTTTCAAGAAAAAATTCTTTCTTCTTTATACTGTCTTCAGTTTTGAAGCAAGGATATGAAAACACATTCCTGGGTTTTTGTTTTTTACCAGCCAGGTCTACATTAGCAGAAACTTGAATATCGACATTTGACATAGTATCAATCTGAAACAACATAATATTCTCATCCTAAACCAAAACATCCTTATGCATGGATTTGAATGAGTTGCATCTGTGTTCAGAGTAAGTCCCTATAAATCAATTACAAAAAAGCAAACCAAGGTGTATCATATTTACCTGAGAATGTACGAAACTCTGTATTAGAGAATATTTGGCAAGTTTTGAGACTACAAGACTCCAAGAATGCTCCTAAGGTTTCAGAGGTGCAGGGCAGGGAAATTGTACCCATTCCAACATACAGGTGTGACAACAGGAACATTGAGTGCTAATTGATTACTTGCTGCTCAGCGGCATGAAACAGTCTGTAGCAGAGTCCAAAGGAATACATAATCAAATCCCAGCTATAAAGTAACGGAATGATAGATCACTCAGGAAGGTTCTGGTACCAAGACATGTTAGTCAGAGCTGCAAGAATACCTTTATACTCTGGGAGGGAACAACAGACCCAATGCAAGGTATTTATCACGATGTGATTAGTCCATAGCACATGTGTTCCCCCTGAGAGCCTTGACTTGCTGCCACAAACTTCATCAGCGAGAGGAGACAGAGGGGGAAGTTATCTTCGTTTAACAGACTTGGAAATGATGGCCCACAGTGGCTTAGTGACACACCAGTGAGCTTGTTCACTTCAGCTCTGGAACCCCTCCTGGGATGAAACCTGGACAGCTTCCCAAGCTGCCAGCCTTCAGCTGTATTACAGCAACAAGTACTTATCTGGCTTTGGCTGTGTCTGGTGAGGAGGATAAGAGGATAATAGCAGCCACTGGTGGTTGCAAGCGTCTCTGGTGCCAGGTCTGGTGTTAAGGATTTGACACATGTTATCTCCTTTATTCCTTGCAAATGATGCCACATAGTGATTAAAATGGTCCCCATTTTGAAGATGAAGAAACTAAGCCTAAGAGCAGATGAACAACTTGACCATATTGAATCTTCTCTGATTCCAAAACTCTCTTTAAATACTTTCTGCACTTTCCTCAGAGAACTCTGTTCTGATTTGCTTGGGAGGTACACTGTGTGTTAAATGACAGTGATGTCGTTCTGCTTTACTGACCAGTCTCCTGTGAATCTGGGCAAGCTAAATTAGACGGTCACAGCTGAATTGGTGACCAAATTAAGTTGCCTCCAAATGACAGACAATGGTTTCTTATGACCCATGTGAATGAACTGGTTCTTTAGGAGTGATAGCTGCCTACTTCTTGCCCATTTTCCCCTTAAGGACAGACAATTGTTGTGGGAGGTTCTGGAAATTTAAATGCTATGTGAGTTTGGACAACCACAAAAGCTGTGGTAGGCAGATTTCTAAGATGGCATCGCCCCCATCCAGAGATTTCTGCCCCCTAGTGTACACTCCCTGTGCAATCCCCTCCCCTTCAGTCTGAACAGGACCTGTGAATACGACAGAATATCACACCTGTGATTAGGCTGTATGTCAAAGGTAAAGGGATTTTGCAGATGTAATTAAGACTTCAAGTCTATGGGTTTTGAATTAATCAAAAGGGACGTTATCCTGGGTGGGCCTCAATTAGGTAAAACAGTGTTTGGTTTTTTTTTTTTTCTTTTTGAAGAGATTCATTCTCATGCTCACCTTGAAGGAATAAGCTGGCCCTTTGTGGGAGAGCCACATACAAAGGACAGCAGGCATCAGAATGAGCCTGAGCTGTCATCCTATTAAGAAAATAGGGACCTCAGTCCTATAATTAAAAAGAACTGAATTCTTTCGACAACCACCTAAATTGATAGAGGACTCCAAGTTCTAGAATGTACAGTTTGACCAACAGGTGGATTTGTAGTCTGGTTAGGTCCTGAGCAGAGCAGTCAGTTAAGCCATGAAGGGACTCCTGACTCACTGAAAATGAGATCATAAATGAGCGTTGTTTAAGGCCCCATGTCTGCAATTTTTTGCTGTATAGCGGCAGATAACTAATATAGAATCCTTTCTCAAGGAAGGATGTATTAGGATTCTCTAGAAAAAGTCCCACGATCTGTTGTTTACAAGCCAGAGAACCAGAAAACCAGTGGTGTTATTTAAATCTGTGCCTGAAGGTCCAAGAGCCACATGTGCTGATGTCCCAAGGCAGGAGAAGGGGGAGGCCTCAGCTCAACTAGAAAGCAATCTGCCCTTCCTCCATTTTTTTTGTTCTATTCAGGTCCTTAACAGATTGGAGGACGCCCACCCACACTGGTGAGGACAATCTTTCCTCATTCAACTGATTCAACGCTAATCTGCCCTAGAAACACCCTCACAGACTTACCCAGAAATAATGTTTCACTTGCTCCCTGGACATCTTTTAGCCCATTCAGATCGATACATAAAATTAACCAACCAGCGGGCTTTTCCCACTTCTTCTCTCTTGTCCCTCTCTAAACCCACTGTCCAAAGAGCAGCTCAAGCGACCTTTCAAAACTATATAGCAGATCATGTCTCTCCTTGAAGAAAACTCTGTCTTTCCCCATGACCAGAGTCTACTCTGAATCACTTCAGCCTGTAACACTGTGTATGATGTGGTCCTTGCTTTGTCCACATTCACTGTGCCATTTTCTTCCCTGGGCCTGTTCTCCAAACTCACAAGTCTTCTCAGAAGACACCACCAAGCCCTTTCCAAGTCCAGAGCCTTCATCCATGCTCTTTGTCTGAAATACTCTTTACCATGCTCTGAACCACTTCATACTCTTCATTCAGGTCCCTTTTCCATGGATGACCTTCCGTCTTCCTTATTTAAATTACAAGTCTTTATTTACAACCAGTTATTCTGTCTGAAGAATATGTAACTGGGTATTTGTGTATTTTTAATGATCGTCTCCATACTCCCCTCACACCCGCCCTAGATTCTAAGCTCTATGAGGGCAAAGCACACATTTTGCACTGGATGTACAGAATGCTAACCAGCAGTGGTAGGCAATTCATTAGAGCTACTCAGTGATAATTTTTTCTGTCTTTCAACAAGGACAAGGTGGAATATCTCTATGCAACCCCTGGAAGGTAGACGTGAACATGGGCCTTACTTTGGCTGATTCAACACCAGAGGGCATGATGATCACTACTTCTGGGTAGAAGATTTGAAGGACCAGTACATATGGAGAGAAACAGAGTTTCTCTCTTCCCTAGCAGTACATGATGTTCTGGACTCTAGCCAGTGGCCAAATGTGGCTATTGAAATTTAAATTAATTGAAATGAAATAAAAGCCAAAGTTGTTTCTTGGTCACATTAACCATATTTCAAATATTCCATCGCAACCTGTGGCTAGTGAGTACCATTTGCGGCAGTGCAGATACTTGCCATGTCCTTTAACACGTAAAGATCTACTGGACAGAGCTGTTGTAAATGCTGGGCTTCTAAGTGAAGAAACTATGAAGTCCAGCCTTCAGTCACCTATAATACACATATTATATGAGTATGAAATAACCTGTGTTATCAGCAACTTATATTTTCAGGTTTGTTTGTTTCTGCAGCAAAACCCAGCCTATCCCTGAGTGATAGCAAGTACTTAAGGACTTACCTCAGTAATTCTTTGCTATTAGTTCTTTGCGATAATGATTGAATTCCATCTGAGGAAATTGGATGAAGGAGCAGAAGGGAAGAGCTCTCAAGGGCAGTGAACTACATAAGCAAAGGCTTGAGGTAACAAGATCTTTGGGAGTAGTATGGTTTATGTGATGAAACTTCAGAAAAGGGAGAGACCTGGAGAGTAGGAGTGAAGACCAAAAACTGGTGCACAGAAAATGAGGCACTCAAGGGTCAATCCCAAACTTTCATCTGACTTCTAGATCTACCGAAGAGTTCTAATTTTTAGAACCTATAACTTGAACCCATGACTGGTACCACATTGCCCATTTAACCAATACTATAGTATAGACACTACAGTATGTTGCCTTTGCAAACCACCACCTCCTTCAAATGGAGATTTTCAAATCTACTTGAGAACATTATTATTAATTTGCTGAGAGAGAATGTGTAAAGAACTTGGATGATGACTGGCATCTAGGAGTATGCCCTTGTGGTTATAGAACTGTGACTATGGCCCACAACTGAAGAAGAGTCTGGAAATATACTATGTTCTAAAGTCAGAATAAAGAAGACAGCTACTTCCCTATAGAACTTAAGGACGCCATTGCAGAATGACTAGTCCCTCCGCCCCAACTCAGCCTTGACCCTGCATGAGTAAGAGAAGGACAGTAGGAAAACTGCTGCTTCTACCTCTCCCAGTAGGTCAATGATAGAGGACCTTCCTCTCCTTGGAGTCAACAGTTCTCCAGGAAAGTCATTTCTAAAGCTTGTGAGTGACTGAATTACTCCCCTCAAGGTTTGGGGAGAGTTGGAGACAGGATATTCTTTCTTAATGTTGGTAAGATTCAGGACTGGACACAATGGGGCAAAAAGGAAAAAGAGATCAGAGTAACATTTAAAAACATCCAGGACTGAATCTCAGTATAAATCCTAAAGAGGCCATTGGACCAAGTAAACTAACAAACAAACAAAAACACCTAAAAATTGTGGAATTGGGCTGAAATGCTAGTGACAGTGTTACTCAGCTGGGAAAGAGTGGGGGTGATTTTACATATGCTTCTTGAAGGTTATTATTAGGAAAAAGTTTTCCCCTATAAGTTATCCTAATAATTTGAGACTCTTCAATGAGCCAATTACACCAGGATGATGCTGGGGTCATAGCAAGCCCTTGAAGATCTTCCCAGGTACTACCGTTGGAGAGAGGTTTTAAAAACTGGCTCTTGAATGCTTTTCACTTCCATCCCTTAAGCTCTGAGTTGATGAAACATAAAGTTGTCATTAAAAGAGAAAGTGGGGATACAATCTGATATTCTTAGAGTATTGCTAGTTTTATAATTAATTCACGGATGAGAGAGCCATTATGCAATAACATCCAGAAATGTGGAAATTATTCGTTTCAGACAAGCACCCCTGGTCCTGTTACAGTTTTTGATTAAAATGAAAACTTACCAAGTTTTAGTCTTCAAAATGTGATAGCTTCACGGGCAATTGCAATCAGCTAGTTCCATTGTTGGGTTTCTAATTCCAGGGTTTATAATAATACATATTTTTTTTTTTTGGAGTCAAACATGACATAATGCTAGAACTCCTGGAGCTAGCAAAGATGATAAAATGTTTTTGCCGCAGCAGGTGCTCTGCAAAATCCTTTATTAAAAAGGGCTGCCACACACAGGCACAGAGTGTGATGGATTGTACAGAAATTAGGAGTGACACACTATGAATTTACGCCATCAAAATTTTCCCCTAATTAAAGCAATGGGAATGGCCCCCAAACAGAATCTGGCTGGAGCTGGACAAGAATGATTGTATTCCCCAGGACTCCAGAAGAAGGATTCTTGACCCACTGTTCTCACAACAAGAAGGTTTGAATTAAATTATGAGCTAACGGTAAAAGGTAACCAATGTTATTTAATTAAAATGCTCTCTTTTCCATTATACTTTGACTTCTACTTCCAACATGTTATGTGGACATTTTCCTTTAAAAAAAAGTGTGTAATTAGACTTGGTAATGTAGCTGTCCTGTTGAGAGAGTACCCACCCCCAACCCCTGCCCTGACAGGACGAGTATTCTACTTCCAGACATCAGAAGGCTCAGAGTCGTTCCAGCTGGGACGGAGTGTGTGCTAGCAGTGACTGAGCAAAGTTTGACAAGTGTGAGCTACTAACAATTTCATGATTGCTGGGGAAGGAGTCGAATGACTTCCTTATCTGCACGTTCATTCTTGTGCAGAGGGAAACGGAGGTGTGCGTAGGTCTCCTGTGGGAGGCATTTAATGAGCCACAACTATGATAGGAGAACAGAGGAATATGGAGTCTTTTCAAAGCCTTTGGAAGAGAAAAGATAGGTGGCCAGGATCATGTCTGGAACAGAGTTTTTCAGAAACCATAATGTACTTGAACAAATAATAGACTGTAGAGTTAACAAACTTCCTTCTCCCTGATGTTGTTCATCTCCTAATTGTCACTTATGTGTTTCCCCCACTGATCGAGACAGGGACACCCATGTGTTTCCTTCATCCAGTAGATTTATGGCTCCCTCCACCGGCCTGCAGAACTCTGAGGATGACATAAATAGCAACACACACTCACACAATATTTCCATACAATCCCATACACATACACCAAAGACTTCAATTTCTGTTTCTTAAATACGTCTGTATTTCTCATCCCAATACATCATTTATTTTAATAACTTTTCTTAACTAGTATGAATAGCATTATTATTAATAGCGTGGACTTCAGAGCCAAGCAGCTCCAAGGTTTCTCCGAGCTGGGCTGTCTGGGGCGAGTTACATAACTAGATCTCTTTTGTAAAAGGAGGAGGTTAATACTATCTATCCTCCAAGAGTTGTTCTGAAGAAGGAATGAAATTATGCATGTCTATCCAGCACATGGGAGGCACCCACTAAATGTTAGCTATGAATATTTACCATCATTGTAATTATTATCAATGAACTGAGACCCGAAATCACCCAAGCTAATAAAAAATTACATTTGCAGAAGCTGAAACTGGTAATAAATTACCAAACTATTTCAGGAAGACAAAGGAGAGACTTCTGCCTTTATTCATATACTCCTATTTTCATTATTCTCAGTGTTTGGGATGAGCGATGTCAGAAGGAGAGGGTAAGAAAAATGCAAGGAGAGGGAAGGTGGAAGAAATGAGAAGATGGAGCAGATGAAATTTCCAGGAGGTAGAGGGTAAGAAAGATGTAGAGGTGCACGATTCTAAAACGACATTCTTCTCTCTTTTTCCCAAACCAGCAGCTTCTCTGACTGTTCCACCTATTTTAATGAGGCCCCAGATTTCTGCTCACATGTTTGGGAAATCTTCTCCAAATGCTTTCCTGTCATGATGATTTTAATGGTGTCAGGGCTGGACCAGAAATATCCTTGCTATCAAAATCCCATCTCCCCATTAGTCTATTCTATCGAAACCACTGTGACTCCTTCGAATCCACAGTCCCGGGATGGCAAAGGGAGCTCAGCTCAGGTACCATTTCCCATTGGGTGGTTATGGACATTTGTATTGCTGTGTTGAAAAGATTTCTGAGAGCCTGTCTGGCTACAGTAACAAAGAGAGGCACAACTCATATTATGTCAGCCTCAAGTATGGAAGGAGAGGCAAGATTCTCATGTATTACTGTCCCTCTTGGGACCTTCAGCATCTGTGTCATTACCTTAATTGGTAATGAATCCAATCCTTCCTTGAGTTCACTCTTGTGTGCCATCATTTCACCTAACCCCCAATTTTTTTGAGGAATTCAGATAACTCAGTTTTTTTCTCTTCTCTACTAACAGTTGCACACGAATACTTTGCATGCTGTAAATACTTGGTAATTATATGTTGACTGATTGACACCTGGGAACAGAAATTAAGGTGTTTGAACAAGTACAGACAGCCACATGACAGCTCTTCCTTTCTACTGCCATTTTTTCTCCCCCCTAAACACCCAGACTGTAACACCTCACCAGCTACCTTGGTGCTTCTCAAAGGAAAACATAGATATGCTGTATGTGGAAAGGAAGGTGTGTCTGCCACAACCTGCAGGATTAGTCTCTGTAACACACCAATTACTGAATCTGTGAAGCCAAGTATTATTTCCTCTGTCCTGCGAGCCATTGGGAATGGCAGGCTGGAAAAAGCATCACTTGAAAGGGAATGCACATCCACTCATCTCCACGGGAACCACATTGAAAAGGGTGTTCAAAGCCAGGGCACACGAGCTTAAGCTTGGCAAGAATCACTGGTAGGTTGGAAAGCAAGTGCCTACTCACAGTCGTGCCTTTCAGCTTTTCCTATTCCCCATTGCTCCTCTCCATGGGCTCATTAAAAAGCCACAATGCACCAACCATGGCAGGAACATGCAGTCAGCAAGTCAGAATAATTATGGCAACTTTCAGGAAGCTGCGATGTAGGTGCAAGAGACAGGCTTTATATTGGGGTTCACAGCGTAAGCGTGTGTGTGTACGCATGCACACACGTATGTGCATGTACCAGTGAAGCTGCACATGAAATCATATCAGCCAAAGCAAGCCAGAGAGTTTTGCACTCACCAAATAAGTCAGTGAGATATCACTTGGGTAGCAGCCAAAATGGCTATCCGCTAACATGCTATGGATGTCCACACCTAAGGGACACCCAAGGGATTTACATTCTTTAGACTCACTCAGGATTTCTCATCCTTGGCTTTATCCATTTGGGCCAAATAATTCTTTGTTAGAGCAGGACTGACTTGTGCATTGTAGAATACTGAGGGCCATTCCTGGCCTCTCTACCCACTGGATACCAACAGTGCCCACTCCTTAGTTGGGATACAAGTGTCTCTAGATATTGTGAAATGTCCCCTGAGGAAGAATCACCCACTGTGGAAAGCCACCAGACAAGACCTTTCTCTTTCAGTTTCCTGAGGGTGAGAGAGACATCAAATACACACAGGGTTCACTGGTAATACAAATTAAATATGTGCATTTTATCACTCAGCATGCCTTGGAGGAAAGTTCTATCTGTCCCAAGCAGCTATTATGTTAAACATGTCTTTAGTGTATTAAATACTTGCAAAGAACACAGAATTTTAAGTTTACAACACATCAGCCTACATTAATCAGAGCATTTTCATGCAGATAGAAATATATGTTCAAACCCCAAGAAGTTCTAACTACAAATCATGGCAAAGCTGGCAGCATAACTAAAGTGGAAATGAGTCTACAATATCAATGAAAATGCAAAACATTATAGAATAAACATGTCCCTTACTGCATCCTTTTTGGGATTGTTATAAATTGAAAAGGAAAGAACATGTACAGTGGGAGTTCAACACAATACATTCCACCTGTCAAAATACACTAGCACAAATAGATTTCCGAGCAGATGTATCTAAATATTGCGGTTATTAATCTGGGTTTGCCAATGTCTTGGGTTTCCAATGGCAAGGTGGAGAAAAGTAAGTGAAATCCTCATCAGCATTAATTGAATGACAAAACAGTATTCAAGATACACTGTGTCATAATCTTTCAATAAAATCTTTATGACTTTTATAACCAGGCAGTCTTTCCATTTGTTTCTATTCCTTCTATCTGTAGAGTTAGCTATATTCATTAACTTATTGGACAGTCATGGTAAGGAAAGAGGACAAAGATGGGCAAATGACTTTAAGGAACCTTTCCAGTTCACACATATATTTTCTCCTGGACAAAGACAAGCATTTGGTCAAATTGCTCTCACCTAATAAAGCTTAGCTGTTAATTTAGCAAATCCAGGGCTTGAATAAAGTTGTTTTAAGTGTTTTTCTTATCACTACCAAAAACAAGAATTAGGAACACGTAGTGCCCTCAACATTATGTTTACACTGGATGATTTAACTGAGTAAATAGTAGCTCTTTCGAACTGACTCATCACACTATTCCTTCCCATCCTAACAGCAAGGACGTTTTCTATCCAAGTTAAATTTATTCTCTGTCAACAGCTCTCTTCTGCAAACAGGTGAAGTCGCTACATCTTTTTCATTGTGAGGACAAGGTTTTCTATTTCATTTGATGAAATGGTGGACTATTTTATTCTTACTGAATTTGTTATTTTGCTTGATAATTAGGCACATGCAATGCCAGAAATTAATACCTGCACTAAATTGGCACTCCGCTTACACTTCCATTGTGAAAGATAGTCCCTTGCTTGCTGAAGTATTTCCCCCATGCTTCCATTCCAACCACGAGTAACTGAAAGTACTCTCGGAGCTTGCTTTCTTTCCAGATTTCAACCAGGGAGTCCAAACCAACTGCTACCGAATTTGTGAAAATGTAAGGTGTTTTATTTTACCAACTGAAGTTAATATCTTCTGTGGGTTTATACATGTGATCAAATGATGGGATTGAAAACAAGAAGTCACCCCTTCAGACTCAGCTCAGAGAATGCTGCCTTTGTAAACCACCAGGATTGGGTGGCTTGGGTGGCTCAGTTGTTGAAGTGTCTGCCTCCGGCTCAGGTCAAGATCCCCAGGCCCTGGGATTGAGCCCCATATTGGGCTTCCTGCTCAGCAGGGGGTCTGCTTCCCTCCCCCTCACCTCTCTCCCTCCCTCTGCTACTCCCCACCATTCATTCTCTCTCTCTTTCAAATAAATAAATAAAATCTAAACCATCAGTCGGTCCATTCTTACTCTGTGCTGAAGCATTTAGAACGTAACTCCTGTTAGCATTTAGCTAATGGTGTTAGGATTATTTATGTGAATGTCTTTCTCCCCTAACAGACTGTGAACTGCTTGAGGGCCATGAACACACCTTATTTATTGGTTTACTCTCAGAGATTGTCCTTTCCTGATACTTAACATCATTACATTAACTTGTCTAGTCCCGTCTTCTCTGATGGACTTGATGACATTGATGATGGTAACTCACACTTACACGATATTTTAAATGTGTGAAGCTTTGTTCAAAATGGTTTATAATATTAGTTACATCCTATTTCATCCCCCAAACAGTACATGAGGTGGATATAGCTATAAACTTCATGTTATTGAGAAACCTCACATCACAGAAGACAGTTGCCTAAAGTAATCAGCTACTAGGTGAGGGAGCTAGAATTTGAACCCATGTAGTCTGGCCCAGAGGCAGTTACTCTTAATTCCATTATGCTGCCTATTAGGGACCCAAACAGCAGTTAGTAAATGCATACAAGAAGGATAAAGGAAGAAAAAGATTGAATACATGAAGCAAAGAACAAATGAACAAGGAGCTGATAGTCATTAAATGTTTGCCAACTGACAGAAGAGTGGAATCCAAATGCCACACCAAAAAAAGTGAGTATCACAAGAGGGAAAAAAATGGTTTTATAGTATAAACTAGAATATTCAAATGATAAAATATTGAATTGATATTAAAAATTATAATCTTGATGAATTCTTTACTGTGTATAAAAAAACATCATTGCCTGTGCAATAACGTTAAGTGAAAAAATACAGAAACCAGTCTCTATCAGCTCTGTCCAAAGGAAATAAGAGACCCAAATATGAATCACATGAATGATTTTAAATGTGCTTGAAGTCGCATTTAGTAAACAGTTTTTAAAAAATAGGTGAGGCGGAGTCAAGATGGCGGAGAAGTAGCAGGCTGAGACTACTTCAGGTAGCGGGAGATCAGCTAGATAGCTTATCTAAAGATTGCAAACACCTACAAATCCAACGGGAGATCAAAGAGAAGAAGAACAGCAACTCTAGAAACAGAAAATCAACCACTTTCTGAAAGGTAGGACGGGCCGAGAAGTGAATCCAAAGCGACGGGAAGATAGACCGCGGGGGG